>NC_052333.1:5300882-5433382 GCF_016432855.1 Salvelinus namaycush
ATAAGCCTGGGATGAATCCTTTCCCTGCTCCGTCCATAAGCCTGGGATGAATCCTTTCCCTGCTCCGTCCATAAGCCTGGGATGAATCCTTTCCCTGCTCCCTCCATAAGCCTGGGATGAATCCTTTCCCTGCTCCATCCATAAGCCTGGGATGAATCCTTTCCCTGCTCCGTCCATAAGCCTGGGATGAATCCTTTCCCTGCTCCATCCATAAGCGTGGGATGAATCCTTTCCCTGCTCCGTCCATAAGCCTGGGATGAATCCTTTCCCTGCTCCGTCCATAAGCCTGGGATGAATCCTTTCCCTGCTCCATCCATAAGCCTGGGATGAATCCTTTCCCTGCTCCGTCCATAAGCCTTGGATGAATCCTTTCCCTGCTCCATCCATAAGCCTGGGATGAATCAGATCTTATTAAACTCTGGCTGTCTTCATGCTGGACTTGGCAACGCCTGCAGCTGTTTTCTCCACTCCAGACCCCCGACAAAGAAATAATGCAGAAATGTCTGCCTCTCTCGGTTTGTCTTTCTTTCTTTCTTTCTTTCTTTCTTTCTTTCTTTCTTTCTTTCTTTCTTTCTTTCTTTCTTTCTTTCTTTCTTTCTTTCTTTCTTTCTTTCTTTCTTTCTTTCTTTCACTCACTCACTCACTCACTCACTCACTCACTCACTCACTCACTCACTCACTCACTCACTCACTCACTCACTCACTCACTCACTCACTCACTCACTCACTCACTCACTCACTCACTCACCCTCTCAATCTCTTTCTCTCTCTCTCCCCCTCTCACTCCCCCTCTCTCCCTCTCTCTCTCCCCCTCTCACACTCTCCCTCTCCCCCTCTCACTCCCCCCTTCTCTCCCCCTCTCACTCTCTCTCCCCCTCTCACTCCCTCCTCTCTCTGTCTCTCTCTCTTTCTCTCTTTCTCTCTTTCTCCCCCTCTCACACTCTCTCTCTCCCCCCTCTCCCCCTCCCACTCTCTCTCTCCCCCTCTCACTCCCCCCATCCCCCCCCCTCTCTCTCCCCCTCTCACTCCCCCCATCTGTCTCTCCCCCCCTCTCTCTCCCCCCCTCTCTCCCCCTCTCTCTCTGTCTGTGTTTTATTGTTTGTAGTGTGATTAAAGGTGTCTGCATGGGGTGAACATGCAGACATAAAGTGGCATCCTCATCATCCTCATTAACATATTGCATTATTTACTCAGCCTCCATTTCCCAGGACATCCTGGTTTTGCATCACAATGATTTGATTAAAGGGATTGTGTCCCCTGGGGAAACCTACAGGCTACATTACAACATGAAGGATTACAACATGACCTTTAAAAATAGTATTTTGTTGTTTCAACATTGTTTAAGATAGACTGGACTGACAGACAGGCTGACTTATTTGTGTCTGTATGTGTACTTGTGTATTTAAGGCAGCACAGAGAGAACAGAGGACTGCTGTAGGTCTCAAAACAACCACCCACAACAATACCAGGAGGGAGGGAGGGAGGAAAGGAGAGAGGGAGGGAGGAAAGGAGAGAAGGAGGGAGGAAAGGAGGGAGGAAAGGAGAGAGGGAGGGAGGAAAGGAGAGAGGGAGGGAAGGAAGGAAGGAGGGAAGGAGGGGGGAAAGGAGGGAGGAAAGGAGAGAGGGAGGGAAGGAAGGAGGGCAGTGGATGAGGCCAGCGACCAATTGGACTGACCGGTGCAGGCAGGGCAACGGGTCAGTGCTTCGGTCAGATTATCCTGTGGGGGGGGGGGGGGGGGGGGCGTTGGTCAGACCTTGTTACGCTGGCAATGTGGCCCATCCTGTGGTGGGCTGTAATGAGGTGGTGAGTGTGTGTGTGTGTGTGTGTGTGTGAGTGTGTGTGTGTGAGTTAGGGTGTGTGTGTGGTCTTCCACTAGCAACACCAAGCTAATGAGATTATCTTTGGCTACTTCTACAGTTCTACCTCAGGCGCAGGCGCAGGCGTTGCGGGTCGTGTGTGTGTGTGTGTGTGTGTGTGTGTGTGTGTGTGTGTGTGTGTGTGTGTGTGTGTGTGTGTGTGTGTGTGTGTGTGTGTGTGTGCGTGCGTGCGTGCGTGCGTGCGTGCGTGCGTGCGTGCGTGTGTGTGTGTGTGTGTGTGTGTGTGTGTGTGTGTGTGTGTAAGCGCTGGAGCGATTAAATAATGCATTATCTGTAGCGGGTTTCTACCCAACCTCCGGTAATGTTGAGTTCAGCTTGAGGACCGCTGGGTGAAGATTGATATTAATGAATGCTGTTTTTACTATTGGTTATTATTTGTGAATCTTATTTGTAAGTTGTAGTAGTTATTTAGTATTTCATTAGAGGGAAAAGCCCACGGATGACAACATCATATTTGCACACAGTTTTGCAAATAGTATTTTTTTGATCTTTACATTCATTGGAACATTTTGATCCAAGTACTACCAGATAAGTTGTTCTTACGGTCTTTTAACTTCTTATGGCTGCAAGCCCGAAGCCGGCCACAATATGACAACAGCCACTTCAAGTGCAGGGCGCGAAATTCAAAATATATTTTTTTGAAATATTTAACTTTCACACATTAACAAGTCCAATACAGCAAATCAAAGGTACACATCTTGTGAATCCAGCCAACATGTCCGATTTTTAAAATGTTTTACAGCGAAAACAGCACGTATATTTATGTTAGCTCACCACCAAATACAAAAAAGCACTAACATTTTTCACAGCACAGGTAGCATGCACAAAGCCAACCTAACTAACCAAGAACCAACCAACCAAACTAACCAACAAACAACTTCATCAGATGACAGTCTTATAACATGTTATTCAATAAATCTATGTTTTGTTCGAAAAATGTGCATATTTCAGGTATAAATCATAGTTTACATTGCAGCTACAATCAGAAATTGCACCGAAAGCAGCCAGAATAATTACAGACACCAACGTCAAATACCTAAATACTCATCATAAAACATTTCTGAAAAATCGATGGTGTACAGCAAATTAAAGACAAACATCTTGTGAATCCAGCCAATATTTCCGATTTTTTAAGTGTTTTACAGCGAAAACACAATATAGCATTATATTAGCTTACTACAATAGCCTACCACACTACCGCATTCATTCATCAAGGCACGTTAGCGATAGCAATAGGCACGTTAGCGATAGCGAATAAACCAGCAAGATATATAATTTTTGACTAACCTTGATAAGCTTCATCAGATGACAGTCCTATAACATCAGGTTATACATACACTTATGTTTTGTTCGAAAATGTGCATATTTAGAGCTGAAATCAGTGGTTATACATTGTGCTAACGTAGCATCTTTTTCCCACAACGTCCGGATATTTTTCTGACACTTTTTCTGACACACATATTCTGACCAAATAACTATTCATAAACATAACTAAAAAATACATGTTGTATAGGAAATGATAGATACACTAGTTCTTAATGCAATCGCCGTGTTAGAATTCTAAAAATAACTTCATTACGATATGCAGTTTACGTTATGGCGAGAGAGTACCCAAAACCTGGCCGCAAACGACTAGTTCACATGTACGACAGATATATGAAATAACATCATAAAATGGGTCCTACTTTTGATGATCTTTCATCAGAATGTTGTACAAGGGGTCCTTTGTCGGGAACAATCGTTGTTTGGATTTAGAATGTCCTCTTCTCCAGTCAATTAGCACGGAAAGCTAGCAAAGTGGCGCTAAGCTCTCCTTCCTGAACAAAGGCACACAACGCAACACGCCTAACGTCCCGAAAAAATTTCAATAATCTAATGAAACTATATTGAAAAAACATACTTTACGATGATATTGTCACATGTATCAAATAAAATCAAAGCCGGAGATATTAGTCGTCTATAACGACAGCTGTACAGAAGGCAAAACCAGGTCCCTTCGCGCGCTCTCCAGAAAACAGGAAACTGGTGACACGTCATGCCAAGAGCTATTATTCGAGCCCAGATCAAGTTACACACTCAATTTCTTCTCTCACTGCTTGTCGACATCTAGTGGAAGACGTATGAAGTGCATCTAAACTAATAAATATCAAGGACTTTAATAGGCAGCCCCTAGAAGAGACCATCGATTTCAGATTTTCCACTTCCTGTAAGGAAGTTTGCTGCAAAATGAGTTCTGTTTTACTCACAGATATAATTCAAACGGTTTTAGAAACTAGAGAGTGTTTTCTATCCAATAGTAATAATAATATGCATATTGTACGAGCAAGAATTGAGTACGAGGCCGTTTGAAATGGGCACCTTTTATCCGGCTACTCAATACTGCCCCTGCAGCCCAAACAGGTTTTAACTTACAGGTCATTCATATCTATAATGGAGCGCTGTTATTTTATGTACTAGCATATTACCCAGCTAGGACGCTACCCAGCTAGGACGCTACCCAGCTAGGACGCTACCCAGCTAGGATACTACCCAGCTAGCATATTACACAGCTAGGACCATACCCAGCTAGGACGCTACCCAGCTAGGACGCTACCCAGCTAGGATACTACCCAGCTAGCATATTACACAGCTAGGACCATACCCAGCTAGGACACCACCCAGCTAGGACGCCACCCAGCTAGGACGCTACCCAGCTAGGACGTTACCCAGCTAGGACGCCACCCAGCTAGGACGCCACCCAGCTAGGACGCCACCCAGCTAGGACGCTACCCAGCTAGGACGCTAAGTGTAAGTTTTTCTGACCCACTGGGAATGTGATGAAAGAAATAAAAGCTGAAAGAAATGATTCTCTCTACTATTATTCTGACATTTCACATTCTTAAAATAAAGTAGTGATCCTAATTGACATAAGACAGGGAATTTTTACTAGGATTAAATGTCTGGAATTTTGAAAAACTGAGTTTAAATGTATTTGGCTAAGGTGTATGTAAACTTCCGACTTCAACTGTATCTTAATTTGAGAGTGGTTAAATTTCTCCAGGCCCTTCCCTCAGCTTTTACCAAAACAGAGGCGGGGCAGCGATTCTGTTATTGTTTCATCTGTGGATTTGCCCTTTAAACAGCTGCATATTATCAAGATGTCAGTGTTAATAACAAACATTAGGCCTATAGCAAATGCAGAATATGCCATTCATTTTTCAGTAGCTCTCAAAGCATGCCATTCCATGAGCACAGCATTTATTTTTCAACTCGAATCAATGATCCCAATCAGTCCTCCATGATAACAAAATCATAAACAACTGAGTAGGGCTGGCTAATAAGTCCTGTGTATAGGACAACGACCCTTAGCACACAGCCAAGACAATGCAGGAGTGGCTTCGGGACAAGTCTCTGAATGTCCTTGAGTGGCCCAGCCAGAGCCCGGACTTGAACCCGATCGAACATCTCTGGAGACATTTGCATAAATATCTAAAAACCTGTTTTTCCTTTGTCATTATGGGGTATTGTGTGTAGATTGACGAGGGGAAAAAACTATTGAATCTGTGACATAAGAAAATGTGGGAAAAGTGAAGGGGTCTGAATACTTTCAGAATGCACTGTACCCTACCCATTCCCCTCCCCCATAATACAATTTATGCAACACATAAGTGAGAAACCTACATGCCACATATAGACCATATATTGTGAACTATCTGTTCAGATCCCAGTCCTGCCTACCTATAGGTTATGGAACATTTCTCCAGTAGGTTTCCTGAAGGAGAAAGCCTCCACTTATTTGTCAATGATAATAAAACACTATAGTGAATCCTACAGTAAAGTCCCCAAAAAACACAACAGTGAATATTATAGTATTTATACCATAGTTTACTATACTATTTTTTTAATGTGGGAAGTTATATTCTTCAAGAATCAATGGGTACATATCATTATATTTACAAGTCCAAAAAGGCATGTACCAACTAAAGATTGCCCCTTTAACAGGCAGTGACCTTCGTACAGCAGAACTATGTCGTCATTTGAACATGATTCATGAACTTGCCCCCAAAAAATGGATTCTGTCTACTGTTCCACAAATGTACCGCAAAGTCATTCCCTTGTCCCGCATTTGGGCTTTTTAGATGTGGCCACCCTAATTTGACCAGTGGAAACATTACTGAAACATTTTTTCACGTGAGCAGAATAACATTATTTCAACCCCACATATGAATCTGCAATTCCAAGTTTCACATGTGGAGTTTTATTACTTGTGAACCTGCAAGTTAGATTATCACATGTGAAACTGCAATTCACATGTGAGGTACAAACATGATATTCTCCTCACATGTGAAAAGATGGTGTTAACATGTGAACTCTAAATTGAATGCATGTGAAAATATGGTTTCACATGAAATTTAAGCTCACCGTGTGTAAACAGCTATTTCACATGTGAAACTGCAAATTTGACATGTGTTTTTTTGGTAAGGGCTGTGTTCGGCCTGGTCTTTTCAGACCGACCTCTGTGTGTTCAGTTTTGTGTGTTGGCCTCTCATAATCCTAATCCTGGTTGATGCTGGCTGTTTACTGGCCTGCTGTGTCTAATGATGCTCTGTTAGATGGGCTCTGGGCTGGGAGCTCTGCTCTACTCTGGAGGAGGACTGCTAGGATGGGGCTGCCTCCAGCTGTCTGCCTTAATCTCCTCTTTCTCCTCTCACCTGTCATTCCTCTGTCTGTTTAACTGTCTGTCTGTCTGTCTGTCTGTCTGTCTGTCTGTCTGTCTGTCTGTCTGTCTGTCTGTCTGTCTGTCTGTCTGTCTGTCTGTCTGTCTGTCTGTCTGTCTGTCTGTCTGTCTGTCTGTCTGTCTGTCTGTCTGTCTGTCTGTCTGTCTGTCTGTCTGTCTGTCTGTCTGTCTGTCTCTCTCTCTCTCTCTCTCTCTCTCTCTCTCTCTCTCTCTCTCTCTCCTCTCCTCTCCTCTCCTCTCCTCTCCTCTCCTCTCCTCTCCTCTGCTCTGCTCTCGTCTCTGTCTGTCTGTCTCTCTTCTTTCTCTGTCTGCCTCTCTCCTCTTTTCTCTCTCTTCTCTGTCCTTTCTCTCATCAAAGATACTTGGTCCTATCAAATGCCAGGCAGTCATATTTTAGAGGATGTGATAGCTGTAAAATCTCCAGGCCCCCCAACTTCTCATCTCTTATTTTTTGCTAGCGAGCCGCTGAAATTTGACGGCTGCGTCTACGAGCCCTGTTGCAAGTTTGAGTTGCGACGGGCTGGTTTAACACGATGCTGGATTTGGCTGTCACTCTGGCACCGGCATCAGGTCCTCCATCTTCCCAGCATGTAGCAGCAGGGAATCACACAGAGTGGCTGAGCAGGGCTTATGCTGGTGTGTGTGTGTTTGTGTGTGTGAATACCCAGATAGCATATTTGGTTCCTTGGAAGTTGTTGGAAAGAAAAGTTTTTGGGTTCCTATTGGTTCTGGGAATGAAGCCATAAGTTTCCTGACCGGTAAAACGGAACGTTTTTTCAACATTCTCCAGGATGCCAAGGGAAGCCAGGCTTCCCCCCAAACAAATTCCACCAAAAAATATGGATATTTTAGTCTCTCTGTGTTTCATAAATGTCCTTAAATTCGCAAGAGGTGGACTGTATCTCACCGGAGAAAGCATCCAAGCAAGCGAAACAGCGCCCCTCTGTCTCTGTATGTGTAGCCCATCTATCTGATGCTGTCTGGTGAAAAAGAGTATGACATTGTTGCCGCCCATAGGGTTGAATGCAAGGGAAGCCAGCGAGCATTAGGCCTCCCTTGATAAAAAGGTATACAAATTTGCCAATCAGTGTTGAGTGAGCTCAACTGTGAATGGTCCAAAAAAGGGAAGCCAGTTTGGATTTGGCTTCAGACCAATCACATCAGACGCCAAACGTCATTGACGAAAAAAATTGTTGTTGCATCTCGTTGTGTCGTTGTCCTCCGGTGGCTAGCTAGCTAAAATCTGCCATTTCTAAATTAGCAATGGATGGAGATATGGTTTTGACCTTGTTGTTTTACCTAATTCTCCATACTGGCCAATGATTATAATGGTGATTCTGATCCAACCATAAATGAATACATTGTGCCTCTGGCCTGAGAGGATGGAAGTTCAACATGTAGCTAGATGTAGTAGGCTAATGTTAACTAGCTGGCCTAGCGCATTGTTGCCCATGAATAGAAGTTAGGCTAGTGAGCAAGCATTTTAGCCAGGTAGCCTAGGACAACAAAAACTAAAAGCGTGTACTGTATGACAGAGTGATAACCCTTTTAAGTAACATGAAAGAGAGGTGGATGGCATTGGCGTTTCTCTACAAGTAGGGTGAGTCAACCTGTTTTTTCCAGACACACACTACACACACACACCACACACACAGAAATCAATACCATGGACAGCCACATCATACTTACTGTAGCTTAAATTGATTGGACAAAATCATTTCTGGTATCTTCTGGTTGTCACTTTTAGACTAAACATAGGTGATTTGATTATCAAATAAAATTAAATAAAATATTATTTGTCACATACACATGGTTAGCAGATGTTAATGCGAGCGTAGAGAAATGCTTCTAGTTCCGACAGTGCAGTAATATCTAACAAGTAATCTAACAATCCCCAACAACTACCTAATACACACACATCTGAAGGGGTGAATGAGAATATGTACATGTAAGTATATGGATGAGCAATGGCCGAGAGGCGTAGGCAAGGTGCAATAGATGGTATAAATACAGTTTATTCATGTGATATGAGTAATGTAAGATATGTAAACCTTCTTAAAAGTGCCATTATTTAGAGTCACATTGTATAAAGTGACTAGTGATCCATTTATTGAAGTGGCCAGAGATTGTGTCTCAATGTAGGCAGCAGCCTCTCTGAGTTAGTGTTTGCTGTTTAGCAGTCTGATGGCCTTGAGATAGAAGCTGTTTTTCAGTCTCTCGGTCCCAGCTTTGATGCACCTGTACTGACCTCGCCTTCTGGATGGTAGCGGTGTGAACAGGCAGTGACACGGGTGGTTGATGTCATTGATTATCTTTTTGGCCTTCCTGTGACATCGGGTGCTGTAGGTGTCATGGAGGGCAGGTAGTTTGCCCCCGGTGATGCGTTGTGCAGACCGCACCACCCTCTGGAGAGCCTTACAGTTGAGGGTGGTGCAGTTGCCGTACCAGGCTGTGATACAGCCCGACAGGATGCTCTCGATTGTGTATCTGTAAAAGTTTGTCAGGGTTTTGGGTGACAAACCAAATTTCTTCAGCCTTCTGAGGTTGAAGAGGCGCTGTTGTTCCTTCTTCACCACACTGTCTGTGTGGGTGGACCATTTCAGTTTGTCTGTGATGTGTACGCCGAGGAACTTAAAACTTTCCACCTTCTCCACTGCTGTCCCTTTGATGTGGATAGGGGGGTGCTCCCTCTGCTGTTTCCTGAAGTCCACGATCATCTCCTTTGTTTTGTTGACGTTGAGTGAGAGGTTGTCTTTCTGACACAACACTCCGAGTGCCCTCACCTCCTCCCTGTAGGCTGTCTCGTCATTGTTGGTAATCAAGCCCACTACGGTTGTGTCGTCTGCAAACTTGACGATTGAGTTGGAGGCGTGCATGGCCACGCAGTCGTGGGTGAACACGGAGTACAGGAGGGGGATGAGCACGCACCCTTGTGGGGCCCCAGTGTTGAGGGTCAGGGAAGTGGAGATGTTGTTTCCTACCTTCACCACCTGGGGGCAGGGGTTGCACAGGGCGGGGTTGAGACCCAGGGCCTCCAGCTTGATGGTGAGCTTAGAGGGTACTATGGTGTTGAATGCTGAGCTGTAGTCAATGAACAGCATTCTTACATAGGTATTCCTTTTGTCCAGATGAGATTGTGCAGTGTGATGGAAATTGTGTCGTCTGTGGACCTGTTGGGGCGATGTGCAAACTGAAGTGGGTCTAGGGTGGCCGGTAATGTGGAGGTGATATGATCCATGACTAGTCTCTCAAAGCACTTCATGATGACAGAAGTGAGTGCTACGGGGCGATAGTCATTTAGTTCAGTTATCTTTGCCTTCTTGGGTACAGGAACAATGGTAGCAATGACAACATACTGGGATAGGGAGCGATTAAATATGTCCGTAAATACACCAGTCAGCTGGTCTGTGCATGCTCTGAGGACACAGCTAGGGATGCCGTCTGGGCCAGCAGCCCTGCGAGGGTTAACACATTTAAATGTTTTACTCACGTCAGTCACGGAGAAGGAGGAGGGGGGGGCAGTCCTTGTTAGCGGGCCACGACAGTGGCATTGTATTACCCTCAAAGCGGGCAAAGAAGGTGTTTAGTTTGTCTGGAAGCGTGACATCGGTGTCCGTGACGTGGCTGGTTTTCTTTTTGTAGTCATTGATTTCCTGTAGACCCTGCCATATACGTCTCGTGTCTGAGCCGTTGAATTGCGACTCCACCTTGTCCCTGTACTGGCATTTTGCTTGTTTGATTGCCTTGTGGAGGGAATAACTACACTGTTTATATTCAGTCATATTCCCAGTCCTCTTTCCATGGTTAAATGCGCTGGATCGCTCTCTCAGTTTGGCGTGAATGCTGCCATCCATCCAAGGTTTCTGGTTAGGGTAGGTTTTAACAGTCACAGTGGGTACAACATCTCCAATACACTTCTTTTTAAATGCACTCACCGAGTCAGCGTATAGCGTAAATAGCCCATCCAACTACCTTATCCCCATATTGATATTTATTTATTATTATTATTTTTACTTTTTTTATTTTGCTCCTTTGCACCCCAGTATCTCTACTTGCACTTTCATCTTCTGCACATCTATCACTCCAGTGTTTATTTGCTAAATTGTAATTATTTTGCCACTACATTCTTATTTATTGCCTTACCTCCCTTATCCTACCTCATTTGCACGCACTGTATATAGACTTTTCTATTGTGTTATTGACTGTACGTTTGTTTATTCCATGTGTAACTCTGTGTTGTTGTTTGTGTCGCACTGCTTTGCTTTATCTTGGCCAGGTCGCAGTTGCAAATGAGAACTTGTTCTCAACTAGCTAACCTGGTTAAATAAAGGTGAAATAAAAAAAATAAAAAAATAAATCAATGTTGTTTTCTGAGGCTGACCGGAACGTATTCCAGTCCGCGTGATCAATACAATCTTGAAGCGTGGCTTCCAATTGGTCAGACCAGAGTTGAATGGTTCTCGCACTGGTACATCCTGTTTGAGTTTCTGCCTATAAGATGGTAGGAGCAAGATAGCGTCGTGGTCGGATTTGCTGAAGGGAGGGCAAAGGAGGGCTTTGTATGCATTGCAGAAGTTAGAATAGCAGTGGTCGAGGGTACTGCCCATGCGCGTAGCGTAGAGCAATCACTATGCTGATAGAATTTAGGTAGCCTTGTTCTCAAATTTGCTTTGTTAAAATCCCCAGCTACAACTGACGAGAATTCTCTTGGTAGGTAAAATGTCCGACATTTGATTGTAAGGAATTTCTAGGTCGGGGGAGCAGAAGGACTTGAGTTCCTGTATGTTGTTATGATTACACCATGAGTCGTTAATCATGAAGCATACACCTCTGCCCTTCCTCTTCCCAGAGAGGTGTTTATCGCTGTCGGCACGATGCATGGAGAAGCCCGGTGGCTGAACCAATTCCGACAACATATCCCGAGAGAGCCATGTTTCCGTGAAACAAAGAATGTTACAATCTCTGATGTCTCTATGGAAGGCAACCCTTCGAATTTTGTCTACCTAGTTGTCAAGAGACTGGACATTGGCTAGTAGTATACTCGGGAGCGGTGGGCGATGTGCACGTCTACGGAGCCTGACCAGGTGGCCGCTTCGTCTGCCCCTTCTGTGGCACCGTTGTTTTGGGTCGACTGATGGAATTAGATGGTGGTTCCGAACAGAGGATCCGCTTCGGCAAAGTCGTATTCCTGGTCGTAATGTTGGTGAGTTGACATTGCTCTTATATCCAATAGTTCTTCCTGGCTGTATGTAATAAGACTTAAGATTTCCTGGGGTAACAATGTAAGAAAGAATACATAAAAAAACAAAATACTGCATACTTTCCTAAGAACTCAAAGCGAGGCGACCATCTCTGTTGGCGCCATCATGATGTTGAAATGTTGAAGTTGAAATGTATGCTGGAATAGTGGAGGCAGCTCCTGTTTTCTTTGCGACTTGCGATAACTCTGTGGTTCTAAATCAATAGTTGTTTAGTAGTCCGAAAATGTCGGAAACATGACCTTGCTTGACCCTGCTGTCGGTCATGTAACTGTTTGTTACATGCAATATGTTTTGTGGGTTTCACCAGACATATGTTGATCTCCGGTTTTGTAATGAAACAAATGTGTGGTTGACTTTATTCTGTCACCGTGTCTTCTTATTGTCTCGGCCTTAGGCCTATATATCACTCTGTCAAGGCATATGAACTAACAGGTTTTAGAGCAACAACACAATTATCACAACACATAGGTTTGTAATATGGCTTTTACATGGCTTCCCCAGTGATTTACCCACGCACAGCTACTGACGTTCTGAGAATGGAAGTGAACATTTCACTGGTTCTGGGAACGTACATTTTTATGTTGCAGGGAGGTTCTGAGAATGTTTTACTATGGTTCCCTGAACGTTTTCCTGGGAGGTATTAATCATGTTCTGGGAACGCAAACTACAGGTTATTTAATAACACAGCTAGCTTAAAACCTCTTAAGGATCTGACCCTTTTTTTTCAATTCTATCCTAAAATGACATACACAAATCTAACTGCCTGTAGCTCAGGACCTGAAGCAAGTATATGCATATTCTTGATACCATTTGAAAGGAAAAACTTTGAAGTTTGTGGAAATGTGAAATGAAAGTAGGAGAATATAACACATTAGATCTGGTAAAGGATAATACAAAGACAAAAACATACGTGTTTTTGTATTGTTTTTGTACAATACAAGAGAAAGGCCATAATGTATTATTCCAGCCCAGGCACAATTTAGATTTTGGCCACTAGACGGCAGCAGTGTATGTGCAACGTTTTAGACTGATCCAATGAACCATTGCATATCTGTTCAAAGTGTTGTATCAAGGCTGCCCAAATGTGCCTAATTGTTTTTTTAATACATTTTCAAGTTCATGATTGTGCACTCTCCTCAAACAATAACATGGTATTCTTAACATAGCTAAAGTAAATTGGACAGTGCAGTTAGATTAACAAGAACATATCTGATATTCTGCCCATATCAGATATGTCTACATGCTGGAAAATGTTTTTGTTACCTACAACCTCATGCTAATCACAGGGGAACACCGATCCCATAGAGGTTAATCTCCAAACACAGATATGACACATAGAAATACATTTTCTAAGGCATTAATCATACAAATACATGTATTTATTTAATTATTTTATTATAGCATCAGTGTGATTTGAACCTATGATCTTCTTTTTTTTATCCATGGAATTAGTCCACCTCGCCACCAGCTTGGAGCCAGCATGCTATGTTTTTTAACTCATACAAAGCTGTTAATTTTTATCTATTCAAACAGACCCCATTTCTAAGGAAACAAGCACTCATTAAGATCAGGTGTGGCCAATTAGTGGACCCGGCCAACACACCTGAACACAGTAACAAGATAGAGAGAGTTTTGTTGAGGCTGAGAACAGAATGTATATGTTTTAAACACAGGAAGTTGCTGGCACCTTCATTGTGGAGGACAGGCTCGTGGTACTGGGTGGAGCGGAATTAGTGGAATGGTATCAAATACATCAAACAGATTAAAAAAAATATATAATAATTCACCTTTATTTAACCAGGTAGGCCAGTTGAGAACAAGTTCTCATTTACAATTGCGACCTGGCCAAGATAAAGCAAAGCAGTGCGACACAAACAACAACACAAAAGTTTTTTTTGTGTTTTTTATCAAACGTTTTTTTTATGTTCTCGGAACAATTTGAGAACAAGACTTTAAATACAACCATGAGGAAACCTGTAAGAAACAGTCTGCTTAAGTCGTGAAATTCCCACAGAAGAACATTGTAGTGGACAGGAATATTTGATACGTGTATCTTATATATACCTCAACTATAGTGTTCTATTACTGTAACTCAACTATAGAACACCATGGTTGATTTACAGTAATATAACACTATATTTACAGTAATAGAACACTATAGTTACAGTAATAGAACCCTATAGTTACAGTAATAGAACACTATGGTTGAGTTACAGTAATAGAACACTATAGTTACAGTAATAGAACACTATAGTTGAGTTACAGTAATAGAACACTATGGTTGATTTACAGTAATAGAACACTATAGTTACAGTAATATAACACTATAGTTGAGTTAGAGTAATAGAACACTATAGTTACAGTAATTGAACACTATGGTTGATTTACAGTAATATAACACTATAGTTACAGTAATAGAACACTATAGTTGAGTTACAGTAATAGAACACTATAGTTGAGTTACAGTAATAGAACACTATAGTTACAGTAATAGAACGCTATAGTTACAGTAATAGAACACTATAGTTACAGTAATATAACACTATAGTTACAGTAACAGAACACTATGGTTGAGTTACAGTAACAGAACACTATAGTTACAGTAATAGAACACTATAGTTGAGTTACAGTAATAGAACACTATAGTTACAGTAATAGAACACTATAGTTACAGTAATAGAACACTATAGTTACTGTAATAGAACACTATAGTTACAGTAACAGAACACTATGGTTGAGTTACAGTAATAGAACACTATAGTTGAGTTACAGTAATAGAACGCTATAGTTACAGTAATAGAACACTATAGTTACAGTAATATAACACTATAGTTACAGTAATAGAACACTATAGTTGAGTTACAGTAATAGAACACTATAGTTGAGTTACAGTAATAGAACACTATAGTTGAGTTACAGTAATAGAACACTATGGTTGAGTTACAGTAATAGAACACTATAGTTGAGTTACAGTAATAGAACACTATAGATACAGTAATAGAACCCTATAGTTACAGTAATAGAACACTATAGTTGAGTTACGGTAATAGAACACTATAGTTGAGTTACAGTAATAGAACACTATAGTTGAGTTACAGTAATAGAACACTATAGTTGAGTTACGGTAATAGAACACTATGTTTGAGTTACAGTAATAGAACACTATAGTTACAGTAATAGAACACTATAGTTACAGTAATATAACACTACAGTTGAGTTACAGTAACAGAACACTATAGTTACAGTAATAGAACACTATAGTTACAGTAATAGAACATTATAGTTGAGTTACGGTAATAGAACACTATAGTTACAGTAATAGAACACTATGGCTGAGTTACAGTAATATAACACTAGAGTTACAGTAATAGAACACTATAGTTACAGTAACAGAACACTATAGTTACAGTAATAGAACACTATAGTTACAGTAATAGAACACTATAGTTACAGTAATATAACACTATAGTTACAGTAACAGAACACTATAGATACAGTAATAGAACACTATAGTTGAGTTACAGTAATAGAACACTATAGTTACAGTAACAGAACACTATAGTTACAGTAACAGAACACTATAGATACAGTAATAGAACACTATAGTTGAGTTACAGTAATAGAACACTATAGTTACAGTAATAGAACACTATAGTTACAGTAATAGAACACTATAGTTACAGTAATAGAACACTATAGTTACAGTAATATAACACTATAGTTACAGTAATAGAACACTATAGTTGAGTTATGGTAATAGAACACTATGGCTGAGTTACAGTAACAGAACACTATAGTTACAGTAATAGAACACTATAGTTACAGTAATAGAACACTATAGTTGAGTTACAGTAATAGAACACTATAGTTGAGTTACGGTAATAGAACACTATGTTTGAGTTACAGTAATAGAACGCTATAGTTACAGTAATAGAACACTATAGTTACAGTAATAGAACACTATAGTTACAGTAATAAAACACTATAGTTGAGTTACAGTAATAGAACACTATGGTTGAGTTACAGTAATAGAACACTATAGTTGAGTTACAGTAATAGAACACTATGGTTGAGTTACAGTAATAGAACACTATAGTTGAGTTACAGTAATAGAACACTATAGATACAGTAATAGAACCCTATAGTTACAGTAATAGAACACTATAGTTGAGTTACAGTAATAGAACACTATAGTTGAGTTACAGTAATAGAACACTATAGTTGAGTTACAGTAATAGAACACTATAGTTGAGTTACGGTAATAGAACACTATGTTTGAGTTACAGTAATAGAACACTATAGTTACAGTAATAGAACACTATAGTTACAGTAATATAACACTACAGTTGAGTTACAGTAACAGAACACTATAGTTACAGTAATAGAACACTATAGTTACAGTAATAGAACATTATAGTTGAGTTACGGTAATAGAACACTATAGTTACAGTAATAGAACACTATGGCTGAGTTACAGTAATATAACACTATAGTTACAGTAATAGAACACTATAGTTACAGTAACAGAACACTATAGTTACAGTAATAGAACACTATAGTTACAGTAATAGAACACTATAGTTACAGTAATATAACACTATAGTTACAGTAACAGAACACTATAGATACAGTAATAGAACACTATAGTTGAGTTACAGTAATAGAACACTATAGTTACAGTAATATAACACTATAGTTACAGTAACAGAACACTATAGATACAGTAATAGAACACTATAGTTGAGTTACAGTAATAGAACACTATAGTTACAGTAATAGAACACTATAGTTACAGTAATAGAACACTATAGTTACAGTAATAGAACACTATATTTACAGTAATATAACACTATAGTTACAGTAATAGAACACTATAGTTGAGTTATGGTAATAGAACACTATGGCTGAGTTACAGTAACAGAACACTATAGTTACAGTAATAGAACACTATAGTTACAGTAATAGAACACTATAGTTGAGTTACGGTAATAGAACACTATAGTTGAGTTACGGTAATAGAACACTATGTTTGAGTTACAGTAATAGAACGCTATAGTTACAGTAATAGAACACTATAGTTGAGTTACAGTAATAGAACACTATAGATACAGTAATAGAACCCTATAGTTACAGTAATAGAACACTATAGTTGAGTTACGGTAACAGAACACTATAGTTGAGTTACGGTAACAGAACACTATAGTTGAGTTACGGTAACAGAACACTATAGTTGAGTTACGGTAATAGAACACTATGGCTGAGTTACAGTAATAGGCAATGAAGAAATGTCTTGAGAATGGAATTCTAAATCAATTTAATTTCCTTTGTAGAATGAATGGATTCACACACAAGGCATAAAGCTTAAGGTACAAAGCAATGCTGACATTAACAAAGCATTATTCTAGGCATGATCAGAGCGAGAAAGAGAGAGACAAAGAAACCATGTGCCATGGCCCATAGCTCATGGGAGAGAGAGAAAGGGTGTAGGTATCTCAGCACAGCAGGACAGAAAGAGAAAGGGTGTAGGTATCTCAGCACAGCAGGTCAGGAAGAGAAAGGGTGTAGGTATCTCAGCACAGCAGGTCAGGAAGAGAAAGGGTGTAGGTATCTCAGCACAGCAGGTCAGGAAGAGAAAGGGTGTAGGTATCTCAGCACAGCAGGTCAGGAAGAGAAAGGGTGTAGGTATCTCAGCACAGCAGGTCAGGAAGAGAAAGGGTGTAGGTATCTCAGCACAGCAGGTCAGGAAGAGAAAGGGTGTAGGTATCTCAGCACAGCGGGTCAGGAAGAGAAAGGGTGTAGGTATCTCAGCACAGCAGATCAGGAAGAGAAAGGGTGTAGGTATCTCAGCACAGCAGGTCAGGAAGAGAAAGGGTGTAGGTATCTCAGCACAGCAGGTCAGGAAGAGAAAGGGTGTAGGTATCTCAGCACAGCAGGTCAGGAAGAGAAAGGGTGTAGGTATCTCAGCACAGCAGGACAGGAAGAGAAAGGGTGTAGGTATCTCAGCACAGCAGGTCAGGAAGAGAAAGGGTGTAGGTATCTCAGCACAGCAGGTCAGGAAGAGAAAGGGTGTAGGTATCTCAGCACAGCAGGTCAGGAAGAGAAAGGGTGTAGGTATCTCAGCACAGCAGGACAGGAAGAGAAAGGGTGTAGGTATCTCAGCACAGCAGGTCAGGAAGAGAAAGGGTGTAGGTATCTCAGCACAGCAGGACAGGAAGAGAAAGGGTGTAGGTATCTCAGCACAGCAGGACAGGAAGAGAAAGGGTGTAGGTATCTCAGCACAGCAGGTCAGGAAGAGAAAGGGTGTAGGTATCTCAGCACAGCAGGTCAGGAAGAGAAAGGGTGTAGGTATCTCAGCACAGCAGGTCAGGAAGAGAAAGGGTGTAGGTATCTCAGCACAGCGGGTCAGGAAGAGAAAGGGTGTAGGTATCTCAGCACAGCAGGTCAGGAAGAGAAAGGGTGTAGGTATCTCAGCACAGCGGGTCAGGAAGAGAAAGGGTGTAGGTATCTCAGCACAGCAGGTCAGGAAGAGAAAGGGTGTAGGTATCTCAGCACAGCGGGTCAGGAAGAGAAAGGGTGTAGGTATCTCAGCACAGCAGGTCAGGAAGAGAAAGGGTGTAGGTATCTCAGCACAGCAGGTCAGGAAGAGAAAGGGTGTAGGTATCTCAGCACAGCAGGTCAGACACATAAAATTCAAATACAGTGTGTCTGAGACCCTTCATGACATCTGAGTTGTTTGCATTCAAAATCTGAATTGCTGACCAATAGTATTACTATAAAGTTAACCTCCAATCCAGATATGAGACCAATATGATGTAATCACAACAAAACCTCTGCTTCTCAGTGGTGTGACAATGGGGGTTGGTGAGATCAACACAGAGAAGGCTGAATTCCTCAGAAGACATTAAAAACTTTTTTGCGTAGGGTGTTGATGAGAAGAGTCACTTCGGGGGGCTGCCCTACTATGTTGTCTCTTAACGTTCTCGGAACAATGTGAGAGCATGCTTTTAAATAGAACCACGAGGAAACGTTGTGCTGAAGTACTGAAATTCCCACAGAAGAACGTTGTTTTTATAACGTTCTCTGAACTATTTGAGAACATTCCCAATGTCAAACCAGTTGTGGAACGGTCCTACAAGATTACCAACATTTAAATTAAATGTAACCATGTTTGATCTTTTAAGTAATTAAATACCAAAGTAAATAGCGTTTTTTTTGTCAAGTTACTTAAATGTGCTGAGAATGTTCCAAAGCCAAGCAACTATCCTGCACCTTTCCCAGAAAGTTGTAGGAAGGTTTTATGCTATATAACCATAGGACAACTACGATCTCAGCAAGCTCTAGGAAACATAAGGTTCTCAGAACGTTATGTGCTAGCTGGGGATGACTGAGGTAGAGAGGCAGAGAGAGAGACTGTGCTTTCGTGTGTTGCTATGTTGGCTGTCTGATGTTGCCATACTGATGATGTATCACTTGAGCAAATAACAGGAGCACCACTAATTAGTAGAAATTTTGACCCACATCAGTGCCTCGGTACACAGTGGAACTCTAGGCTCACAGTACACAGACATCTTAAATGCATAATTACCCACCTCTATCTATCAGTCTCTCTAGCTCTTCCTCTCTCCCTCTCTCTTTCTTTCTGCTCTCTCTTTTTGTGCTCTTCCACCCTCTCTCTCTCCGTCCCCCTCCCTCCCACTCTTACACCAAGCCAGATAGATGCTGTTCTGCTCTGTGTTATATTGTGCTAGCTAGCTCTCCCCTGAGCTTCGTCTCTCTGTCTTTTTCATTAGCAGGATTTATCGGCAGTAGTAATTACAGAACGCTTTTAAGCCCCAGACGCCACCAGCCAGCCAGCAAGGCCCTGATGAAAAATATCATGCATTAGCACTGATGCTGCTAAACTGGTGAGAACTATATTTGCTCCTTTTTTGTAATAGGCTTGTTGTGCCTTTTACAAAGGCAGCAGAGACTGGCTGTAATAAATGAGGGTTGCTTTGAGTGATATAATCATAATAATAATAATAATGATAATAGTAATAGTTGTAGGGTGGCTGTACAGTAACATGCACTGGGATTCACACATCATGCAAACCAACATACAGACATGTAGATAGAAACACGCACACACGTACGCACACACACACACACACGCACACACGCACACGCACGCACGCACGCACGCACGCACGCACGCACGCGCGCGCACGCACGCACGCACGCACGCACGCACGCACGCACGCACGCACGCACGTGCGTGCACACACACACACACACACACACGCACGCACGCACGCACGCACACACGCACGCGCGTGCACACACACACACACACACACACACACACACACACACACACACACACACACACACACACACACACACACACACACACACACACACACACACACACACACACACACACACACAGCCTCTTTCCACTCGATGAAGTTCTCCTTTGGCTAAAAGTTCAGATATTCCCCAGGTTTGCATTCTGCTGACGTCCTAGCTGAGCAGACAAAGAGATGACACAGACAGACAATTGTGACATGAATGGCCAAGCTTCAAATGGTATAAGAGTCAGTCAGTCAGTCACATCTGCCATCTGCCCTGCATCAGATCCTCCAACGCACTGCCTGCAGCACCGCATTTCTTCTCCTGAACCACCAGGTGGTACTGTGGCACTGTGGAGGAGTTGGAGGTGCTGCTGCGAAGAGACTGGAGATAGGGAGCACACAATACTCACACACACACACACACACACACGCACGCACGCACGCACGCACGCACGCACGCACGCACGCACGGACGGACGGACGGACGGACGGACAGACGGAGGGCAGAGGGAGTTGGGTTTGATAAACACATAAATAAAACTGTAGATGGTTCATAGATGT
The DNA here is from genome assembly GCF_016432855.1 of Salvelinus namaycush. Taxonomy (NCBI): domain Eukaryota; kingdom Metazoa; phylum Chordata; class Actinopteri; order Salmoniformes; family Salmonidae; genus Salvelinus; species Salvelinus namaycush. The sequence goes on from NC_052333.1 coordinate 5,321,633, forward strand.
CAGCTTCCTGCAGTCTGAGACCCCAGAGCATTGTCCTTTCAGGAAAATGATGTGCTTGATTAACATCAGTCCTGGGTGTGCGCTGATGGGAATGGATCGCCCATTTGGGCTGTTTGTTAGTTTGTTAGTCAGGCTGACGGCTGGGATTATGGCCATGGTAGTGGTCTGGCAGGGAGGATGGGCGATTGGGCAGACTGTGGTTATATGTGATGGAGGGGAAGAATATTATACCAGTGGTTGTGGATGTGGGTGTGTTAGTGCTCGTGTGTGTGTGTTAAGATATGTGTATATATATGTACTTGTCTCTGGATAAGAGTTTCTGCTAAATGACTCACGTGTTTAGAATACACAATAGGTGTTGTATCCATACATCCAGTCACCCTGGGATCCAGTCACCCTGGGATCCAGTCACCCTGGGATCCAGTAACCCTGGGACCCACTCACCCTGGGATCCACTCACCCTGGGATCCAGTCACCCTGGGATCCAGTCACCCTGGGATCCACTCACCCAGGGACCCAGTCACCCTGGGATCCACTCACCCTGGGATCCAGTCACCCTGGGATCCAGTCACCCTGGGACACAGTCACCCTGGGATCCACTCACCCTGGTATCCAGTCACCCTGGTATCCAGTCACCCTGGGACCCAGTCACCCTGGGATCCAGTCACCCTGGGATCCAGTAACCCTGGTATCCAGTCACCCTGGGATCCAGTCACCCTGGGATCCAGTCACCCTGGGATCCAGTAACCCTGGGACCCACTCACCCTGGGATCCACTCACCCTGGGATCCAGTCACCCTGGGATCCAGTCACTCAGGGACCCAGTCACCCTGGGATCCAGTCACCCTGGGATCCAGTCACCCTGGGATCCACTCACCCTGGGATCCAGTCACCCTGGGATCCACTCACCCTGGGATCCACTCACCCTGGTATCCAGTCACCCTGGGACCCAGTCACCCTGGGATCCAGTAACCCTGGGACCCACTCACCCTGGGATCCACTCACCCTGGGATCCAGTCACCCTGGGATCCATCCAAGTCCTTTGGCTCCTAACACCAGTCCTTTGGCTCCTAACACCAGTCCTCTGGCTCCTAACACCAGTCCTCTGGCTCCTAACACCAGTCCTCTGGCTCCTAACACCAGTCCTCTGGCTCCTAACACCAGTCCTCTGGCTCCTAACACAAATCCTCTGGCTCCTAACACCAGTCCTCTGGCTCTTAACACCAGTCCTCTGGCTCCTAACACCAATCCTCTGGCCCCTAGCACCAGTCCTCTGGCTCCTAACACCAATCCTCTGGCTCCTAACACCAATCCTCTGGCTCCTAACACCAGTCCTCTGGCTCCTAACACCAGTCCTCTGGCTCCTAACACCAGTCCTCTGGCTCCTAACACCAATCCTCTGGCTCCTAACACCAGTCCTCTGGCTCCTAACACCAGTCCTCTGGCTCCTAACACCAGTCCTCTGGCTCCTAACACCAATCCTCTGGCTCCTAACACCAGTCCTCTGGCTCCTAACACCAGTCCTCTGGCTCCTAACACCAGTCCTCTGGCCCCTAGCACCAGTCCTTTGGCTCCTAGCACCAGCTAACTCTACGCGGCCCGCCTCTCTAAGTGTGACTCCACAGGTCTCCATCACTCACATCACACACAGGTTGGAGGGATGGAGGGATGGAAAGATGGAGGGATGGAGGGATGGAGGGAAGGAGGGATGGAAAGATGGAGGGAAGGAGGGATGGAGGGAAGGAGGGATGGAAAGAAGGAGGGATGGATGGAGGGAAGGAGGGATGGAGAGACGGAGGGATGGAGAGACAGGGATGGAGGGATGGAGGGATGGAAAGATGGAGGGATTGGAAGATGGAGGGATGGAGAGACGGAGAGACGGAGGGATGGAGGAATTGAGGGATGGAGGGAAGGAAAGATGGAGGAATGGAGGGATGGGAAGATGGAGGGATGGAGGGAAGGAGGGATGGAGCGACGGAGGGATTGAGGGATGGAGAGAAGGTGGGATGGAGAGACAGAGGGAGAGATGGACGCAGGGATGGAAAGATGGAGGGATAGAGGGAAGGAGGGATGGAGAGATGGAGGAATTGGTGGAATGGAAAGATGGGGGATAGAGGGATAGAGGAATGGAGTGATGGAGGGATGGAAAGATGGAGGAATGGAGGCAAGGAGAGATGGAGGGATGGAGGAATGGAGGCAAGGAGAGATGGAGTGATGGAGGGATGGAAAGATGGAGGAATGGAGGCAAGGAGAGATGGAGAGATCGAGGGATGGAAGGAGGCTAGTTTCTGGCCCTCTGCAAATGTCTCAGACTAGGAGTGCTGATCTAGGATCTGGTCCTCCCTGTCAGTGTAATCTCAATCGTTATGATCTAAAGGGCAAAACTGATCCTACAGTAGGTCAGCACTGCTACTCTGATAGGTTGTGTAAATACGGGCCCTGTAACACTCACTGGACGGCACAGCATGATACTGTCTAGGTTTCTTGTTACCGTAGCTTGCTTCCTGCCGAGCCAGTAAACTGCCACTCTCACTGTGTCTCTATGTTACTGTCAGGACTAGGTTGTCTATAGGTTGTCTCTATGTTACTGTCAGGACTAGGTTGTCTATAGGTTGTCTCTATGTTACTGTCAGGACTAGGTTGTCTATAGGTTGTCTCTATGTTACTGTCAGGACTAGGTTGTCTATAGGTTGTCTCTATGTTACTGTCAGGACTAGGTTGTCTATAGGTTGTCTCTATGTTACTGTCAGGACTAGGTTGTCTATAGGTTGTCTCTATGTTACTGTCAGGACTAGGTTGTCTCTATGTTACTGTCAGGACTAGGTTGTCTATAGGTTGTCTCTATGTTACTGTCAGGACTAGGTTGTCTATAGGTTGTCTCTATGTTACTGTCAGGACTAGGTTGTCTATAGGTTGTCTCTATGTTACTGTCAGGACTAGGTTGTCTCTATGTTACTGTCAGGACTAGGTTGTCTATAGGTTGTCTCTATGTTACTGTCAGGACTAGGTTGTCTATAGGTTGTCTCTATGTTACTGTCAGGACTAGGTTGTCTATAGGTTGTCTCTATGTTACTGTCAGTACTAGGTTGGATTTCTCTTTTCTCTATGACCGAACTTCGGTGTGTCTTATTAGGGTCAGAGGTGAAGGGTCAGAGGTGTGTGGCTGTCCAGCTCTATGGGGAACATGTCTTACTGAGTCTTGTTATAGCAGTGTGCCACATTATAGAGCTCCTGCCAGCCTGCATGCTCAGTTGGCCCCTGCAGGTAGAGGGGGGTGACCCTGTGCACCGCTACTGCCTCCCTGTGTTGTGGCTGGCGGCACAGATTAAAGGAGCCGTTATAGTCCCTGGTTAGATCAGCATTGAGCTGCTCTGCTCTGCTGCTCTGCTCCAGCCCCCCGGCACTGGCTACGGTATAGGGAACATACCATCCCCTTCCCTCCCTTCACGGACACACACACACACACACACACACACACACACACACACACACACACACACACACACACACACTCACACTCACATACACACACACACACACACACACACACACACACACACACACACACACACACACACACACACACACACACACACACACACACACACACACACACACACACACACACACACACACACACACACACACCACCACCACCAAGGCATCAACACCATAGCTAGTGAATTGTGTTTCAGCTAGTCTGCAGGATCATGGAACTCACATTTTTCTCATGTTCCTCCTCCAGGCTGTTTCTGTTTTCTTTCTCTCATTCCCCCCCCCTCTCCCCTCCTTTCCTTTTCCCTTTCTATCCATCTCTATCCCTCTCTCTCCTCCTCATCTCCTCTTCACTCTCCCTCACTCCCTCCTTTCCCTCTCTCTCCTCCTCTTCCCCTCTCCCTATCTTTCCCTCTCTCTCCTCCTCCTCCCCTCTCCCTATCTTTCCCTCTCTCTCCTCCTCCTCCCCTCTCCCTATCTTTCCCTCTCTCTCCTCCTCCTCTCCTCTCCCTATCTTTCCCTCTCTCTCCTCCTCCTCCCCTCTCCCTATCTTTCCCTCTCTCTCCTCCTCCTCCCCTCTCCCTATCTTTCCCTCTCTCTCCTCCTCCTCCCCTCTCCCTATCTTTCCCTCTCTCTCCTCCTCCTCCCCTCTCCCTATCTTTCCCTCTCTCTCCTCCTCCTCCCCTCTCCCTATCTTTCCCTCTCTCTCCTCCTCCTCCCCTCTCCCTATCTTTCCCTCTTTCTCCTCCTTTCCCCCTCTTCACTCTCCCTCACTCCCTCCTTTTCCTCTCTCTCTAGCCTAGGGGTGCCTGGGTAATGAGTGCTAGTTCAGAAGGATATGTCCACCTAGTCTCTCTGAATGTGTCTCCTTTCAACCCTGTGGTGCCTGGCTGACTGCTGCCCGCGTTCACACCAGGGCTGGAGTGCAAAATGAATGCATTGAATAATCCTGGTGGTTTTTATAAAAGGTGCGTGTGTGTGTGTGTGTGTGTGTGTGTTACTAGTTTAGAAGAGTTCAGAGGCCATTAGTAGCTGATTCTGGGGTTATCCATGCTTCCCCAGGGTCATACTCAAGTATTCCTAAGAAAGCAAGAAAAAGGACGATGAAAAAGGCTGTATGTAAAACATGTGTCCATTCTACTGTAAGTATCCAGCAGATGTGTTGACTTAAACTGACTGAATATGTTACCATATCGTTCTCTAAACCCATAGCCTCCCTCTATGAGAGACCATATGAGTGCTGGGGTCCATAGACTGACTTTGTCAGATCAGATTCGTCCCCGAGGTTATGTTGTTTTGTGTTGCAACAGAGTGGCCCAGGCTGGGCATGGCATTGAATTAGTGACTCATGCTGTCCTAAATAGCACCATATTCCCTTACATAGTGCACTACTTTTGACCAGAGCCCAACATTATTGCACTATATATAGGGATTAGGGTGCCATTTGGGATGCACACCAGTAACTGTCCTAACATGTTTCCCTAGATCAATGGCTTCTTCACACCAGCAGCATTTACAACCTCCTGTAAGGTCCAACACAGCCTCCTGTAAGGTCCAACACAGCCTCCTGTAAGGTCCAACACAGCCTCCTGTAAGGTCCAACAGCCATTTTTATCTCAATATCATCATTTCTGGGGAACAATTAAGTTCCTTACTGTGATTTGTTTTGAATTAAAATGGTTAAAAATGGTTAAAAATAACTTCTTAGCCAAGAGAAATCTCTCAAGGAAGAATTTTGCTAGGACTTTCTGGGAGTGGTCTGAGTGGGGAGGGGAAAACTGAAAACTAGCTGGTATTGGCAGAAAGGTTTGGAACTGTTTCTTATTGGTCTATTAACTAATTTAAAACTGAGTCATTACTCTCTCTGTCTCTCTCTATCTCTCTGTATCTCTCTCAATTCAATTCAATTCAATTCAAGGGGCTTTATTGGCATGGGAAACATGTGTTAACATTACCAAAGCAAGTGAGGTAGACAATACACAAAAGTGAAACAAACAATACAAATTAACAGTAAACATTACACATACAGAAGTTTCAAAACAATAAAGACATTACAAATGTCATATTATATATATACAGTGTTGTAACAATGTACGAATGGTTAAAGCACACAAGTTAAAATAAATAAGCATAAATATGGGTTGTATTTACAATGGTGTTTGTTCTTCACTGGTTGCCCTTTTCTTGTGACAACAGGTCACAAATCTTGCTGCTGTGATGGCACACTGTGGAATTTCACCCAGTAGATATGGGAGTTTATCAAAATTGGATTTGTTTTCGAATTCTTTGTGGATCTGTGTAATCTGAGGGAAATATGTGTCTCTAATATGGTCATACATTGGGCAGGAGGTTAGGAAGTGCAGCTCAGTTTCCACCTCATTTTGTGGGCAGTGAGCACGTAGCCTGTCTTCTCTTGAGAGCCATGTCTGCCTACGGCGGCCTTTCTCAATAGCAAGGCTATGCTCACTGAGTCTGTACATAGTCAAAGCTTTCCTTAAGTTTGGGTCAGTCACAGTGGTCAGGTATTCTGCCACTGTGTACTCTCTGTTTAGGGCCAAATAGCATTCTAGATTGCTCTGTTTTTTGGTTAATTCTTTCAAATGTGTCAAGTAATTATCTTTTTGTTATCTCATGATTTGGTTGGGTCTAATTGTGCTGTTGTCCTGGGGCTCTGTGGGGTGTGTTTGTGTTTGTGAACAGAGCCCTAGGACCAGCTTGCTTAGGGGACTCTTCTCCAGGTTCATCTCTCTGTAGGTGATGGCTTTGTTATGGAAGGTTTGGGAATCGCTTCCTTTTAGGTGGTTGTAGAATTTAACGGCTCTTTTCTGGATTTTGATAATTAGTGGGTATCGGCCTAATTCTGCTCTGCATGCATTATTTGGTGTTCTACGTTGTACACGGAGGATATTTTTGCAGAATTCTGCATGCAGAGTCTCAATTTGGTGTTTGCCCCATTTTGTGAAATCTTGGTTGGTGAGCGTACCCCAGACCTCACAACCATAAAGGGCAATGGCCTCTATGACTGATTCAAGTATTTTTAGCCAGATCCTAATTGGTATGTTGAAATTTATGTTCCTTTTGATGGCATAGAATGCCCTTCTTTCCTTGTCTCTCAGATCGTTCACAGCTTTGTGGAAGTTACCTGTGGTGCTGATGTTTAGGCCGAGGTATGTATAGTTTTTTGTGTGCTCTAGGGCAACGGTGTCTAGATGGAATTTGTGGTCCTGGCGACTGGACCTTTTTTGGAACACCATTATTTTGATCTTACTGAGATTTACTGTCAGGGCCCAGGTCTGACAGAATCTGTGCAGAAGATCTAGGTGCTGCTGTAGGCCCTCCTTGGTTGGTGACAGAAGCACCAGATCATCAGCAAACAGTAGACATTTGACTTCGGATTCTAGTAGGGTGAGACCGGGTGCTGCAGACTGTTCTAGTGCCCGCGCCAATTCGTTGATATATATGTTGAAGAGGGTGGGGCTTAAGCTGCATCCCTGTCTCACCCCACGACCCTGTGTGAAGAAATGTGTGTGTTTTTTGCCAATTTTAACCGCACACTTGTTGTTTGTGTAAATGGATTTTATAATGTCGTATGTTTTACCCCCAACACCACTTTCCATCAATTTGTATAGCAGACCCTCATGCCAAATTGAGTCGAAGGCTTTTTTGAAATCAACAAAGCATGAGAAGACTTTGCCTTTGTTTTGGTTTGTTTGGTTGTCAATTAGGGTGTGTAGGGTGAATACATGGTCTGTTGTACGGTAATTTGGTAAAAAGCCAATTTGACATTTGCTCAGTACATTGTGTTCATTGAGGAAATGTACGAGTCTGCTGTTAATGATAATGCAGAGTATTTTACCAAGGTTACTGTTGACGCATATTCCACGGTAGTTATTGGGGTCAAATTTGTCTCCACTTTTGTGGATTGGGGTGATCAGTCCTTGGTTCCAAATATTGGGGAAGATGCCAGAGCTAAGGACGATGTTAAAGAGTTTTAGTATAGCCAATTGGAATTTGTTGTCTGTATATTTGATCATTTCATTAAGGATACCATCAACACCACAGGCCTTTTTGGGTTGGAGGGTTTTTATTTTGTCCTGTAACTCATTCAAGGTAATTGGAGAATCCAGTGGGTTCTGGTAGTCTTTAATAGTTGATTCTAGGATTTGTATTTGATCATGTATATGTTTTTGCTCTTTATTCTTTGTTATAGAGCCAAAAAGATTGGAGAAGTGGTTTACCCATACATCTCCATTTTGGATAGATAATTCTTCGTGTTGTTGTTTGTTTAGTGTTTTCCAATTTTCCCAGAATTGGTTAGAGTCTATGGATTCTTCAATTACATTGAGCTGATTTCTGACATGCTGTTCCTTCTTTTTCCGTAGTGTATTTCTGTATTGTTTTAGTGATTCACCATAGTGAAGGCGTAGACTCAGGTTTTCCGGGTCTCTATGTTTTTGGTTGGACAGGTTTCTCAATTTATTTCTTAGATTTTTGCATTCTTCATCAAACCATTTGTCATTGTTGTTCATTTTCTTCGGTTTTCTATTTGAGATTTTTAGATTTGATAGGGAAGCTGAGAGGTCAAATATACTGTTAAGATTTTCTACTGCCAAGTTTACACCTTCACTATTGCATTGGAACGTTTTACCCAGGAAGTTGTCTAAAAGGGATTGGATTTGCTGTTGCCTAATTGTTTTTTGGTAGGTTTCCAAACTGCATTCCTTCCATCTATAGCATTTCTTAATGTTACTCAGTTCCTTTGGCTTTGATGCCTCATGATTGAGTATTGCTCTGTTCAAGTAGACTGTGATTTTGCTGTGGTCTGATAGGGGTGTCAGTGGGCTGACTGTGAACGCTCTGAGAGACTCTGGGTTGAGGTCAGTGATAAAGTAGTCTACAGTGCTACTGCCAAGAGATGAGCTATAGGTGTACCTACCATAGGAGTCCCCTCGAAGCCTACCATTGACTATGTACATACCCAGCGTGCGACAGAGCTGCAGGAGTTGTGACCCGTTTTTGTTGGTTATGTTGTCATAGTTGTGCCTAGGGGGGCATCTCTCTCTGTCTCTCTCTATCTGTCTGTCTCTCTCTCTGTCTGTCTCTCTCTCTGTCTCTCTCTCTCTATATCTCTCCCTCTCTTTCTATCTCTCTCTCCATCTCTCTCTCTCTCTCTCTCTGTGTATATCTCTCTCTGTCTCTCTCTCTCTGTCTCTCTCTCTCTCTGTCTCTCTGTATATCTCTGTCTCTCTCTCTGTCTCTATCTGTCTGTCTCTCTCTCTCTCTATCTCTCTCTCTCTGTCTCCCTCTCTGTCTCTGTATATCTCTCTCTCCGTCTGTCTCTCTCTATGTCTCTGTATATCTCTCTCTCTGTATATCTCTCTCTCTCTGTCTCTCTCTCCCTCTCTCTGTCTCTCTCTATCTCTCTGTCTGTCTCTATCTCTCTGTCTCTCTCTCTGTCTCTCTCTCTCTCTGTCTCTCTCTATCTCTCTGTCTGTCTCTATCTCTCTGTCTCTCTCTCTGTCTCTCTCTCTCTCTGTCTCTCTGTGTGTGTCTCTCTCTCTGTCTCTGTCTCTCTGTCCGTCTCTATCGGTCTCTCTCTCTCTCTCTCTCTCTCTCTCTCTCTCTCTCTCTCTCTCTCTCTCTCTCTCTCTCTCTCTCTCTCTCTCTCTCTCTCTCTCTCTCTCTCTCTCTCTCTCTCTCTCTCTATCTCTATGTTTCTATCTGTGTGTCTCTCTATGTCTCTCTCTCTCTCTCTCTCTCTCTCTCTCTCTCTCTCTCTCTCTCTCTCTCTCTCTCTCTCTCTCTCTCTCTCTCTCTCTCTCTCTCTCTCTCTCTCTCTCTCTCTCTCTCTCTCTCTCTCTCTCTGTGTGTGTGTGTCTCTCTCTCTATCTCTATGTTTCTATCTGTGTGTCTCTCTCTCTGTCTCTATGTCTCTCTCTCTCTCTCTCTCTCTGTCTCTCTCTCTCTCTCTCTCTCTCTCTCTCTCTCTCTCTCTCTCTCTCTCAATTCAATTCAATTCAATTCAAGGGGCTTTATTGGCATGGGAAACATGTGTTAACATTGCCAAAGCAAGTGAGGTAGACAATACACAAAAGTGAAACAAACAATACAAATTAACAGTAAACATTACACATACAGAAGTTTCAAAACAATAAAGACATTACAAATGTCATATTATATATATACAGTGTTGTAACAATGTACGAATGGTTAAAGCACACAAGTTAAAATAAATAAGCATAAATATGGGTTGTATTTACAATGCTGTTTGTTCTTCACTGGTTGACCTTTTCTTGTGGCAACAGGTCACAAATCTTTTTTTTAATTTTTTAATTTTTTTTAAATTTTATATCCATACACGTATGCATACATATACACATATATACATACACATACCTATATAGACATACATACTTTTTTAAAGAATATACCTTTATTATTATTCCCCGCAAACCCTACCACCGATCCCCCAATTGGAGTAAACTGATAAACATTTCTGTTTTTACCTTCAATTTATACATCTTATACACATTTTACAGACACAGTCTACTTTATAATAGTTCTCTCTTGTTTGCTCTTAGTCCTTCCTCTATTTCTGTTGTCCATCCAGTTTGATTTCCACTTGTAACTGCTATTTCACAAAAGCTCCGCCCCTATACACATTTCACAGATCCCGTATGCCCTACATTGTTTATCTTGTTATTAGTCCCACCCTTCAGCTCCACTCAACCCTTCCCATCTATCTTCCAACATCATCCATTTCGGATTTTTATTTGCCATATATTTTTCAACTGTGCTGTGATGCTTCACAAAAGATTTGAATCTTCCTATTCTCATAGCTTCCACGGATTGTAAATTAAAAATAAACATTTTTGCTAAAATAATTATTATATTATTGATTGATTGACTATGGCTTTTCAAATCCCCCAGTATTGCTATCTGTAGCGTTAGTTCTACGCAAATGTTGCAATTCTTCAGCCATTCCTGGACCTGTGACCAAAAACGAGCTACATACGGACAATACCAAAATAAATGATCTAGTGACTCTGCCTCCTCACAGCAGAATCTGCAGAGCTGGGAAGATTGTATCCCCCATATATATAACATTCTATTAGTTGCAAGAATTTTGTACAGTAATTTAAATTGAAAAATTCGAAGTTTTGAATCCGGCGTTGTTTTGCGTATCAATTCATAAACCATGTGCCATGGAATGGGTACATCAAAAATCTCTTCCCAACTATTTTGCAATTTATATGGCACAGCTGTCAGTTTTTTGGTCCTTAAATTAAATTGGTATATGTTTTTATTTATCACACTTTTCTTTAACCATTTATGTTCTTTAATACAGGGCCGACATACAAGTTCCTTTCTTTTTTCCCCTTCTACTTGCCTCTTCCATTTTTGTGGTAATGCTGCAATTAATTGGTTGTAATTTTGGGTAGAGCAGACATTTCCATATGTCTGTGTTAGCTGCATGTGTGACATTACTCCACCAGTCCTATTTATGATATCATTCACAAAAATTATACCTTTTTTAAACATTACTTCGATAAATACAGTTTTTTTATCAATTACTATATTTGAATTTAACCACAATATTTGTTGTACTATTTGTTCCGTCCTTTCAGGTGGATTAAACTGAAATTGCAACCAACTTTCTAAGGCTTGTTTAAAAAATAAAGATATTTTGGAGATTATTTCCTTTTCAAACAACCGAAAGTGAGCAGGTGTAATCTGAATAAAGGGAAAAAGGCCCTTCTTGAACATAGGATGAGACATTCTTACCAATTTACTAGAGAACCAGTTTGGATTTAAGTATAACTTTTGTATGACTGATGCCTTTAGTGAGAGGTCTAACGCTTTAATATTTAATAATTTCTGCCCTCCGAATTCATATTCGTTATATAAATAGGCCCTTTTAATTTTATCTGGCTTGCCGTTCCAAATAAAGTGGAATATTTTTTGTTCATATAATTTAAAAAGCAGGTCACTAGGTGTAGGCAAAACCATAAGCAAATAGGTAAACTGTGATATGATTAAAGAGTTAATCAGGGTGATTTTCCCACAAATAGACAGGTATTTTCCTTTCCATGGTAGCAAGATCTTATCTATTTTTGCTAACTTTCTATAAAAATGTATTGGAGTGAGATCATTTCTTTCTTTTGGGATTTGTATACCGAGTATGTCCACATCTCCGTCAGACCATTTAATTGGTAAACTACATGGCAATGTAAAATGTGTATTTTTTAGTGATCCAATACGTAATATGGTACATTTATCATAATTTGGTTTTAATCCAGAGAGGATAGCAAATGTATCTAGATCCTCTAAGAGGCCGTGGAGAGACTCTAGTTGTGGTTTTAAAAGAAAACATGAATCATCAGCGTACAATGACACCTTAGTTTTTAGGCCCTGGATTTCTAATCCCTTAATATTAATGTTTGATCTAATTTTAACAGCTAACATTTCGATGGCAATAATAAATAGATATGCCGATAGTGGACAACCTTGTTTTACTCCTCTAGATAGTTTAAAACTTTCTGAGATGTAGCCATTATTTACTATTTTACACCTAGGGTTACTATACATAATTTTAACCCATTTTATAAGAGATTCCCCAAAATTGAAATATTCTAGGCATTTATATATAAACTCCAGTCGTACTTTATCAAAAGCCTTTTCAAAATCAGCTATGAAAACCAGGCCTGGTGTCCCCGATATTTCATAGTGTTCTATTGTTTCCAGTACTTGCCTTATATTATCTCCAATGTATCGTCCATGTAAAAAACCTGTCTGATTAGGATGAATAATATCTGACAAAACTTTTTTTATTCTATGCGCCAAGCATTTTGCTAGGATTTTTGCATCACAACACTGAAGTGTAAGAGGTCTCCAATTTTTTAAATGGACTGGATCTTTATATATACCACTTGGGTCCTGTTTCAGTAATAATGATATCACACCTTCTTGTTGCGTGTCTGATAATCTATCATTTATATAGGAGTGGTTAAAACAAGCTAATAATGGTCCTTTGAGTATATCAAAAAAAAAATTGTATACTTCCACTGGTATGCCATCCAGCCCTGGAGTTTTCCCATCCTTAAAGGCCCCAATTGCATCAAGTAGTTCCTCCTCTGTAATTAGGCCTTCACATGAGTCTTTCTGTACAGATGTTAATTTTACATTATTATTAGGGAAAAAATCCATACAATTAGTTTCAGTTAGTGGAGATGGAGGAGCCTGAAACGAAAACATATTCTTAAAGTACTTTACTTCCTCTTTCAAAATATCATTTGGTGAATCATGCGCGACTCCATCATTTGTAACAAGTTTTAATACGTTTTTTTTGGTAGCATTTCTATATTGAAGATTGAAAAAGAATTTGGTGCATTTTTCCCCATATTCCATCCAGTTCGCTTTATTTTTATAATATATTACACTGGATCTTTCTTGAATAAGTTCCTCCATTTCTTTTTGTTTTTCCTCTAACTTATTCTGTGCCTCTATGGTACCGTTTTTATTGTTATCTAACTGTACTGTTAGTCCTTCAATTTCCTTTGTTAATATGGACTCTTTTGATCTAAATTGCTTTTGTTTTATAGATGAGTACTGAATTGCATGGCCTCTAAAGGCACACTTAAAAGTGTCCCATACAATATGGGGATCTGCTGTACCTATGTTATGTCTAAAAAAGTCAGTTATAAATTCTTCTGTCCTAGTTCTAAACAATTTATCATCTAGTAGGCTTTGATTAAATTTCCAATATCCTCGCCCACGTGGAAATTCTGTAAGAGTAATATATATGCCAATTATGTGATGGTCCGACCGCATTCTGTCCCCTATCAAACACTTTTTAACTTTTGGTGCCAGAGAGAATGATATAAGAAAGTAGTCAAGGCGACTAGCTTGATTAAGCCTCCGCCATGTATATCTCACTAGGTCAGGGTATTTAAGTCTCCATATATCCACTAATTCCAATATATCCATGACATTCCTGATTTCCTTAAGTGCCTGAGGGTGATAGTTTGTAGTGTGATTTCCTTTCCTGTCCATAGGGGTATTTAAGACCGTATTAAAATCTCCCACCATAATAATAGAGTCTAGTGTTGCTTGTAGAGTTGATACATTCTTATATATATTGTCAAAGAAGCTTGGATCATCATTATTCGGACCGTATAGGTTAATAAGCCATATCTGTTTATTGTCCAATAACATATTTAAAATAATCCATCTACCTTGAGGATCTGTTTGGACAAGTTGCACATTTGGATCAAAATTACTGTTAATTAAAACCATCACCCCTTTTGAATTTCTTTGCCCATGGGAGAAATATATTTCGCCCCCCCAGTTCTTTTTCCACAAAACTTCATCTAAAACTGTTGAATGGGTTTCCTGTAAACAATAGATATTATAATCCTTCTCTTTTAGCCAGGTAAATACTGATCGTCTTTTCTTATTGTCTGCTAAGCCATTACAATTGTAACTGGCTATACTTATTTCACCACTTACCATAATGAGACACACCTTTCAATTATTTTTATCAAAATATATGTTTGTAAACGTCCTATTAAAAAGTAACATAATGATTGAGTGTCTATATAGTTGTACCATGATATTTGCATTGCTACTAAGTAAACCTCCAATTGGTCCCTACTGTTCCACCCGCTAAAAGCCCTCATCTCGAGTTGGGTTGTCATCCCAATGCCCGGCAGACCACCCTCGACCCCCTGTATCCCATAGCCCTGGACCGACTGGGATCCATCCTTTGAAAAGAGCACACAGTGCCATTTACCGAATTGAAGTAGATCCATTGCCAAATGCATTTCCATCGCCCTCACCTCGATTTGTATTACATATTGCTGTGGATCATCCTCTATAGTCCCTAACATCTTTTACTTCTTCCTTCGCAACAGTTGTGGGATACACACATACACCCACACACATTCAGCCCTTACCCCCACACAACCATAAGCTCACTTTCTCAACAATTGCACCATCCCAGAGCCCAACTCAAGATAGGTCATGATTTACAAATGTACTTGCAGTTGCAGCTGCATGAGAAGGCCTGCAAGACCGCACAAAAAATGAGCATAAATGTAGAGATTTATTTACCATTGTCACATCCTAGATGATGGAGGTCAAATGTACACCTTTTCCCTGAAACACCCACAATACGGTCATCCGTCATGACCATGTTCCCAAGCATCTCCATGCAGTCCGACTTTGATTTCGTGCCACCAGGGCCACAATAATATACCCCCTCTCTGAATGTCCGAGTGTGACCCCCTCCCCATGGGTTACTGCAGCTAGTGTTGCCAGCACTGCCACTGCCTGGGTGGGGGCACCCCACCGGAATCCCCACCGGCTAGGTACAAGGTCATCAAGGTTCTCATTAGCAGCTTTGAGAATTTCCTTGTTTATTATGCTCTCCCTTTAGGGGGCTTTGGCTTTGCAGGACCAACTCTGCCAAGCAGGCTCAGAATCTTGAGGGGGCAGTGCTGCTCTTGATCTCTGACCTCATTTTGGCTGCATACAGACCGCTTACAGCATGCACATAAAACAGTTAGGGACTTCTCCTTAGTATCTGGACCATTCATGTGGGTGTCTAGGGTATAGGGCCATGGACCGTACCATTAAAAATAGGATATTAAATAATTAGATATAATATATTTTAAAAAAGTAGTTCCCCATGATAGGACAATAAATAAATAAGACGTATAATTCATTATAAAAGTATATCCATCATCTGAACAACATTGAAAGCCCTCTCATACCCGGCTCACAGCAATACATTGGCTCTGGGATATGCAACCATTTCATTACTCACTCACTCAACTTTCCAAACATAACAAATAAAATAAACACACACCACACCATCCACACATACTGTGCCTTCTGTTTACTTAGTTTTTATCTTCACTATGTAGAAATAGTGCTTGTGTGTTCAATTAGTTATATGTGAAGATTTATAGAAAAGCTATATTTTTTATTGTATTGTTACAATCAATAACCGGGCTTGAATTGTGTTTATTTTCCTCATCTATGAGAACTTTGTAATTTTTAAAATAACCATGGAGTAGTCTTTGTGTCTCTGAACAACTGGTTATCAATATATAGTTTATCAACGACGAGAGCTACTCGTTTCGCTTTTAATCTATTTTCTTTGAAAATTGGATACAGAACTTTGCGCCGTTCTGCAATTTCCTTCGGAAACTGATCATTCATGCCAATTTTGGTCCCAGCAAGTCTTTTACCCAGGCTTTTAACCATTATTTTATCTTTAAATGAAGCAAATTTGGCAACGATTGGGCGTTCGTACCTCTGCCCTCTCTGTCCGAAGTGGTGTACACGTTCAAGTTGGATCTTGTCGATAACTTCGCGTGGAATCTGAAGCGCTGTAAGAAGGAACTCTCTAACTACAGATTCAGGAACTTCTCCTTCTTTCTCTTGGATATTTGTAAGTACCAAATTCTCTCTCATGGATCTAGTTTGTATGTCCAGTAAGGCTTCCTTCAGAACGGTGTTCTCCTTTTTAATTTCATTCATTTCGGTTTCAATCTTATTGACTGTCCCTTTTAGCTTGTGTGTTTCCTTCTCCAATGTCGCAGCTTTTTCATCACTCATCTCTAGGCTTGCATTCAACTCTTTTATATCTTTACTAACTAATTCAAGTATACCCAGTTTGTCATTTATTGATTTTAACAGATCGGTTTCGACCTTTACCATTCCCGGTGGTGAGAATATTAAATCATCAGTGTCTGTTGAAGAGTCACGTTTTCGTTTTTGAATCGGTTCCCCTGTCTTACTTTCCGTCATGTTTGGGTGTTGCTTGTTTTCGTAATATTTGTCGATAAATGTCTCTAGTCTTAGGATTTGTTTTGTGTTATTATCCAGATTGAAGGTTGTCACCCACCAGATTATTTAGTGCTAATATTTTAGTCTAATTTAGCAGATATTTCGAATATTATGTTTTATCTTGAGGTGCTCTACATAACTTCGTTCAGTCCGCCATTACCTTTACGTTACCTTTACGTCCAAAGTTACCTTTACGTCCACAAATCTTGCTGCTGTGATGGCACACTGTGGAATTTCACCCAGTAGATATGGGAGTTTATCAAAATTCTCTCTCTCTCTCTCTCTCTCTCTCTCTCTCTCTCTCTCTCTCTCTCTCTCTCTCTCTCTCTCTCTCTCTCTCTCTCTCTCTCTCTCTCTCTCTCTGTCTCTGTCTCTCTCTCTCTCTGTCTTGCTTCGCTCACCAACACCAACAAACACCCTGATAGACACACACATACACCCCTGCATCATGCTCAATGGCACTGAATCACTCAGTGAGTCATTACGGTCGCTGCTTAACCTACAACTGAGGAAGTGTGTGTGCATGTTTATGTAGATCATGGTGTGTGTGAGTGTGTGTGTGTGTGTGTGTGTGTGTGTGTGTGTGTGTGTGTGTGTTGTGTGTGACTAAATGTTTTGGGTGGAAGCAAGTAATTAGCGGCATTAGCCCCGTTCATCCTCTGTTGCCGTGTGCGAAACAAACCCTGTTAAGATCCCCTCCAAGTCACCCCTGCCTTCCTGCCAAGATTTAAGTGCCTTTGAACGGGGTTTGATAGTTTGTGTCAAGAACTGCAACACTGCTGGGAGTCAACATGGGCCAGCATCCCTGTGGAACGCTTCCGACACCTTGTAGAGTCCATACCCCGACGAGTCGAGGTTGTTCTGAGGGCACAAGGGGGGGACGCAACTCAATATTAGGAAGGTGTTCCTCATGATTTGTACACTCAGTGTATATTTCCAAACATAATACTGCGAAATTGTGAAAATGACGATGCCCTTTTAGTGAAAGAGCTGTTAGAAAAGACAGTGGGATGGAGTTTTGTCCTGCCTGATGACATCAGTAGGCGGTAAATTAGATATTTTATTTTGTATTTTTTAGGGGGTACATCAGCTTTAATATAGCAGATATATTGTAGTTTCCATCAATGTTATTGTCTGCATCATTTCCAATCCCCATATCTTTTTTTTGTAAGTATGTATACAGTGCCTTTGGAAAGTATTCAGACCCCTTGACTTTTTCCACATTTTGTTATGTTACAGCCTTTTTCTAAAATGGATTAAATAGCAATCTACACATAATACCAAAACAAAGCAAAACAGGTTTTTAGAAATTTTTCCAAATGTATAAAAATAAATAAAAATGATACCTTACTTACATAAGTATTCAGACCCTTTGCTATGAGACTTCGAAATTGAGCTCAGGTGCATCCTGTTTCCATGGATCATCCTTGAGATGTTTCTACAACTTGATTGCAGTCCACCTGTGGTAAATTAAATTGACTGGACATGATTTGGAAAGGCACACCTGTCTATATACAGTCCCACAGTTGACAGTACATGTCAGAGCAAAAACCAAGCCATGAGGTCAAAGGAATTGTCCGTAGAGCTCCGAGACAGGATTGTGTCAAGGCACAGATCTGGGGAAGGGTACCAAAACATTTCTGCAGCATTGAAGGTCCCCAAGAACACAGTGGCCTCCATCATTCTTAAACGGAAGAAGTTTGGAACCCCCAAGGATCCACCAAGACTCTTCCTAGAACTGGCTCTCAGACCATGAGAAACAAGATTCTTTGTTCTGATGAAACCAAGATTCAACTCTTTGGCCTGAATGCCAAGCGTCACATCTGGAGGAAACCTGGCCCCATCACTACGGTGAAGCATGATGGTGGCAGGATCATGCTGTAGGGGTGTTTTTCAGCGGGCAGGGACTGGGAGACTAGTCAGGATCGAGGCAAAGATGAACAGAGCAAAGTACAGAGAGATCCTTGATGGAAACCTGCTCCATTGCCCTCGGGACCTCAGACTGGGGTGATGGTTCACCTTCCAACAGGACACTGACCCTAAGCACACAGCCAAGACAACTCAGGAGTGGCTTCGGGACAAGTCTCTGAATGTCCTTGAGTGGCCCAGCCAAAGCCAGGACTTGAACCCAATAAAACATCTCTGGAGAGACCTAAAAATAACTGTGCAGCAACGCTCCCCATTCAACCTTGAGAGGATCTCAAACCAAATCAAATTGTATTTGTCACAAGACTCGAGGCTGTAATCGCTGCCAAAGGTACTTCAACAGAATACTGAGTAAAGGCTCTGAATACTTATGTAAATGTGATATTTAAGTTGTAGTTTTTTTTACTTTGCAAAAATGTCTAAAAGCCTGTTTTTGCTTTGTCAATATGGGGTATTGTGCGTAGATTGATGAAACAAAATAACATTTTAATCAATTTTTTGAATAAAGCTGTAACAAAATGTGGAAAAAGTCAAGGGGTCTGAATACTTTCCAAATGCACTTATATTTTTATATTATTGTTTTCTATGACTTTAAATCACCCAGCAGTGCTATCTGCAGAGTTAACTCCAGGTATATGTTGCAATTCTTCAGCCATTCATGGACCTGCGACCAAAAACAAGCTACATATGGACGGTACCAAAACAAATGATGTAATAATTCTGTCTCCTGAATTGATGGAGAGAGAGAACGACTGAGAGAGTGATCACGTGAGCACTGATGTAAAACAACAACGTTACAGTGATAGGCTGTTTTCAAACTCTGCCGCTGCAAGAAAAAATCAATGATTTCTACAATTTTAAAATAAGGTGACCCCCGAATGCCAAATGGAGATTGTAACGACTCCCACCGAAGGTGGCTCCCCTTCCTGTTCGGGTGGCGCTCGGCGGTCGTCGTCACCGGCCTACTAGCTGCTACTGACTTTTCCTCCCCCTCCCTTTTTGTTGATTATTGACACCTGTTTGTGGTTAGGGTGATTTGTGGGGCTTTATTACCCAGCAGCCCGGCCTGCTGGGTGTGCGGGATTGTTGTGTGTACAGTCTGTACATTCTTGTGTGTCAGGGTACGTGTTCGTTGGTTTGTGTTATTCCGTGTTTCTCACTTTGTTTGTGGTGAAGCATTTGTTTTAGAGTAGCGTCGTGTTTTCACCCGTGTGGGGAATTAAATTTGGAACGCTACTCTGAACTCTCTGTCTCCTGCGTGTGACTCCTTTCATCCACGACACCCCGGGCATTACAGAGATGTGTAAATTAGACACACATTCAGTCTTTACATTACTGTAGTCTAGGCTGTTCTGCAGCAAATGTAGTCCTACCTGTCACAAGAACTACAGTTACCATGATGAGATGATACATGCATTCAGTCTTTATATTACTGTAGTCTAGGCTGTTCTGCAGCAAATGTAGTCCTACCTGTCACAAGAACTACAGTTACCATGATGAGATGATACATGCATTGTGAACTGTGCTCCCACTGAGATGCGCTGTCTGTCCCCACCCTGAGCGCTGATGATTGATCATACAGATAGCAGAGAGAAGGCCATAGAGAAGCCAGATGTAGACATCTCATATAGTTTAACAGTTCCATTTCACGTCATGCTGTTCATATGAATAATTGTTATTATTACAATTATTATTATAATTAACCGGTTTCTTGCAGGTGTATATTCCGGGAAAAGTGGGTTTAGGCGGTAAATCTCGGTAACCCGGTTTCCCAAATTCAACCCTATTCCAGACAGTCCAGTCAATGTTCCTTCTCTGATGAAGCTCTGAAGGTCTGTCTGCTGAGTGAAACTGATGTTTTTGTTGGTATATACAGCGTGTTGCTGCTGTGTGTGTGTGTGTGCGTGTGTGTGTGTGTGTGTATCTCTCTCTCCAGTTGTTCTGGGTGAAGCCTGGCTGGAAGTAAAGCAGCCAGAACAAAGCTCATGTGGACACGGACACAAACACTGGCACCAATCGCTGCCTATTGAGCAGCTGGCCTTAAGCCCCTCAACCCAGAACACAGTCAAACGTGAAGGACTGTGTGTGAGAGGGAGATAGAGAGAGAGAGACAGAGAGAGAGAGAGAGAGACAGATAGAGACAGATAGAGACAGAGACAGAGACAGAGACAGAGACAGAGACAGAGACAGAGAGAGAGACAGATAGAGACAGAGACAGAGACAGAGACAGAGACAGAGACAGAGACAGAGACAGAGAGAGCGAGACAGATAGAGACAGAGACAGATAGAGACAGAGACAGAGAGAGAGAGAGAGACAGAGAGAGAGAGAGGAGGTGGTTATACTAGAGTGTCTGTCTTCCGTCAGCACTTGCCAGGCAGGTAGGGGAGCATGCCAGAGCAGATCATGGTTAGGCTGCTGAGTTACAGACATAACTGAGGTTTGAAATGTTTAGAGGCTATTGTAGTGAAAGGGTGGTCATGGAGGATCTGGCTTTTGATCCACACCAGGTAACACAGCTAGTCAGGACAACCCTGATTGATTACAATGGGACCATTCTTTTTTTGCCTCGATGGGAGCTTGAAATACGTGTGACATGAGGAATGGGTGGAAGACTATTGCATGGAGGGGCGGCACAGTATGACAGGCTTTTACTGGCTCCTTTACAACAGTTACTGAAATAAGAGGTTCTAGTCTGGTCTAAGATAGCTTCTTCAAGTACTGAGTACTGAAAAGTATTCCAACGTACAAAAATACTTAGATTTATAAACTCGGCGCACGCCATTCAAACCCGTTTCCTGTTATAAATCAAACCTGTGTGCGTGTGAATGACCACACTGCACACTACCCTCACCCACCTGGACAAAAGGAATGCATATGTGAGGATGAGGTTCATCGACTACAGCTCGGCCTTCAATACTATAGTGCCCTCTAAGCTCACTACAAACTCATGGCCCCTGGACTGAACTCCTCCCTATGCAACTGGGTCTTGGACTCCCTGACGGGCTGTCCCCAGGTGGTGAATGTAGGCAACATTACCTCCTCCTCACTGATCCTCAACACGGGGGCCCCACAAGAGTGTATCCTCAGTCCCTTCCTGTATTCCCTGTATACCCACAACTGCACAGCCTCACACAGTTCCAACTCCATCATCAAGTTCGCTGACGACACGACAGTAGTAGGCCTGATAATCAACAACGACGAGACGGTCTACAGAGAGGAGGTAGGCACTCTGACGGCGTGGTGCCAGGTAAACAACCTCTCCCTCAACAAAATAAAGGAGCTGAGTGTGGACTTCAGGAGGAAACGGTCAAAGACTTCAAGTTCTTCGGCATACACATCTCAGAGGAGGTGAAATGTTCAAACCACATGGACACCGTGGTGAAGAAGGCACGGCAGCAACTCTTCAACCTCAAGAGGCTAAAGAAATTTGTCCTGTCTCCGATGGCTCTCATGGTGTTCTACAGGAGCACCATCGAGAGCATACTGGCGGGCTGCATCACAGCCTGGTACGGAAACTCCACCGCCACTGACCGCAAGGCTCCACAGAGGGTGGTGTTAGATTCTAATTCTCAGAGTAAAAACTCTACGGACAATATGAAAGCTTAAACCAAGTTTATTCTTCCCAGAGGATCAATAGAGAGCTTCATTAGATAAAGACATTGTTCGCACAAGCACTGCTATTTAACCATTTCTCCTAGGCTGAGTCTCCTCCTACACATCTGAACAAATATTGTATCTTTACTGCGATGCAGGAAACTAAGTAATACGGCCATACATTTTTCTTTCTCCCTTAACGTGACCTGACCTGACCTCGACCCCCTTCATCACTAATCAATGGCTCTCTCTCCTTATCAATGCCTGCCGCATGATCGCTTTCCCTACACTCAGTACATTCCAAGCTTAGTTGCACACACCATATACCTTCCTCCTACAGATAACCATTCACTTCTGGTGTAGACTCTCTAAACCTAAGCACTCAATATTTCAATAGGATACCTGATAATTACCCTATCCCAGGTTTAGGAGTTAGTAGCCAGAATCCATCAGTGGTCTGCTCAGTCGAACGCACCATTGGGTGCACACTGCCTGCCCTCCAGGACACCTACAACTCGGGCAGTATAGGAGCATCATTGAACAACTGGCCAAAAGCTTCTACCCCCAGACCATCAGGCTGCTGAATAGCCACCACTAGTCAGCTACTTGCTCCGCCTGTCCCCCTCCTGCCCCTTGCACTTCCAAAAGACAGATTTTTGTTCAATATTTAGTTTATCAATAGATTGTTGGGTTTCTATGTCCTGCCTTGGTATAGGCTCTGAGATTAAATAGGCTATGATGTCACACTCCCAACCTCAGAGCCTTGGTATAGGCTCTGAGATTAAATAGGCTATGATGTCACACTCCTATCCTGCCTTGGTATAGGCTCTGAGATTAAATAGGCTATGATGTCACACTCCCAACCTCAGAGCCTTGGTATAGGCTCTGAGATTAAATAGACAATGATGTCACGCTCCCAACCTCAGAGCCTTGGTATAGGCTCTGAGATTAAATAGGCTATGATGTCACACTCCCAACCTCAGAGCCTTGGTATAGGCTCTGAGATTAAATAGACAATGATGTCACGCTCCCAACCTCAGAGCCTTGGTATAGGCTCTGAGATTAAATAGGCTATGATGTCACGCTCCCAACCTCAGAG
The DNA here is from genome assembly GCF_016432855.1 of Salvelinus namaycush. NCBI lineage: Eukaryota > Metazoa > Chordata > Actinopteri > Salmoniformes > Salmonidae > Salvelinus > Salvelinus namaycush. The sequence continues at coordinate 5,344,602 of NC_052333.1, forward strand.
CCTTGGTATAGGCTCTGAGATTAAATAGACAATGATGTCACGCTCCTATCGCACAGCAATAATGTAGCCTACCATTACTGTCAAATATTTTTCATAAACTACCGGTCTGTTTACTGTGATGGCACAATGCTTTAATCTTTAGCAGTCATTTATGTGTCTGTAAAAGGCCTGTGTCAGTTTCTGATAGAGATAACAATGGGACATTGTCATGGACCTATCAGCAGAACGTTTGAACTCAACATTGTTTTGCATCGATTTTTTCCCCAACCTAAATATGATGGACTGAAACATTGTTAGGGCAGGCTACTCAAAACATATCAAGAACTGTACTTACAGTAGCACACATAGGGCTGCTTCAAGGTAAAAGATCAGCTGCTATATTCGACTGCATACCGGTATTATAAACCAAGCTGCAAGACCTGAGATACATACATCCCAGAAACCCTAGACCCACTCCAATTTGCATACCGCCCCAACAGATCCACAGATGATGCAATCTCTATTGCACTCCACACTGCTCTTTCCCACCTGGACAAAAGGATCACCTATGTGAGAATGCTGTTCATTGACTACAGCTCAGCGTTCAACACCATAGTACCCTCAAAGCTCATCACTAAGCTAAGGACCCTGGGATTAAACACCTCCATCTGCAACTGGATCCTGGACTTCCTGACGGGTCGCCCCCAGGTGGTAAGGGTAGGTATCAACAAATCCGCCACACTGATCCTCAACACGGGGGCCCCTCAGGGGTGCGTGCTCAGTCCCCTCCTGTACTCCCTGTTCACTCATAACTGCACGGTCAGGCACGACTCCAACACCGTCATTAAGTTTGCAGACGACACAACAGTGGTAGGCCTGATCACCAACAACGACGAGACAGCTTATAGGGAAGAGGTCAGAGACCTGGCCGTGTGGTGCCAGGACAACAACCTCTCCCTCAACGTAACTAAGACTAAGGAGATGATTGTGGACTACAGGAAAAGGAGGACCGAGCACACCCACATTCTCATCGACGGGGCTGTAGTGGAGCAGGTTGAGAGCTTCAAGTTCCTTGGTGTCCACATCACCAACAAACTAACATGGTCCACGCACACCAAGACAGTCATGAAGAGGGTACAACAAAACCTGTTCCCCCTCAGCAGGCTGAAAATATTTGGTATGGGTCCTCAGATCCTCAAAAAGTTGTACAGCTGCACCATCGAGAGCATCCTGACTTGCTCCCCCCATCCCTCTCTTTTACACCACTGCTACTCTCTGTTGTTGTCATAAATGCATAGTCACTTTAATAACTCTGCCTACATGTACATATTACCTCAACTAACCGGTGTCTCGCTATTGTTGTTTTACTCCTGCTCATGAATTACTTGTTACTTTTATTTCTTATTCTTACTCATATGTTTTATTATTATTATATATATATATTTTACTGCATTGTTGGTTAGGGGCTCGTAAGTAAGTATTTCACTGTAAGTGAACACCTGTTGTATTCGGCGCATGTGACTAATACAATTTGATTTGATTTGATTTGCTATAGCCTGTCTATTTGCTAGGCTACTAGGTCCAATTAAATGAGAGATGCGCATGGTAATTTGATATGGCTCCTTAGGAAATATGAAAACATCAAGGCCAGAAAAGGTGAGGAATATATTCTACAAGGTTATGAAAAACAAAATATATAGGAAAAAGATTGCTGTGTTTAACTATAAGATTCCTATATATATCTATAAGATTCCTATGTATATCTATAAGATTCCTATGTTTAACTATATGATTCCTATGTTTAACTATATGATTCCTATGTTTAACTATATGATTCCTATGTTTAACTATATGATTCCTATGTTTAACTATATGATTCCTATGTTAATTGGACCTATGTTTAATTATACGATTCCTATGTTTAACTATATGATTCCTATGTTTAACTATACGATTCCTATGTTTAACTATATGATTCCTATGTTTAACTATAAGATTCCTATGTTTAACTATATGATTCCTATGTTAATTGGACCTATGTTTAACTATATGATTCCTATGTTTAACTATACGATTCCTATGTTTAACTATACGATTCCTATGTTTAACTATAAGATTCCTATGTTTAACTATATGATTCCTATGTTTAACTATATGATTCCTATGTTTAACTATATGATTCCAATGTTTAACTATATGATTCCTATGTTTAACTATATGATTCCTATGTTAATTGGACCTATGTTTAACTATATGATTCCTATGTTTAACTATATGATTCCAATGTTTAACTATATGATTCCAATGTTTAACTATATGATTCCTATGTTTAAATATATGATTCCTATGTTTAACTATATGATTCCTATGTTAATTGGACCTATGTTTAACTATATGATTCCTATGTTTAACTATATGATTCCAATGTTTAACTATATGATTCCAATGTTTAACTATATGATTCCTATGTTTAACTATATGATTCCTATGTTTAACTATATGATTCCAATGTTTAACTATATGATTCCAATGTTTAACTATATGATTCCTATGTTTAACTATATGATTCCTATGTTAATTGGACCTATGTTTAACTATATGATTCCTATGTTAATTGGACCTATGTTTAACTATATGATTCCTATGTTTAACTATATGATTCCAATGTTTAACTATATGATTCCTATGTTTAACTATATGATTCCTATGTTTAACTATATGATTCCTATGTTTAACTATATGATTCCTATGTTTAACTATATGATTCCTGTAACGGAATTCCTCCTCCTCTTCATACGAAGAGGAGGAGTAGTGATTCGACCAAAGTGCAGCGGGGTGTGAATTCATAATGATTTATTAGACAAGACAAAAAACGAACTAACTTGAATAACTAACAAAATAACAAAACGGAGTAGACAGACCTGGACATGCGAACTTACATAAAACGAAGAACTCACGAACAGGAAAATGACTACACAAAAGAACGAACGTACAAACAAACCGAGACAGTCCCGTGTGGCGCGACAAACACAGACACAGGAGACAACCACCCACAAACAAACAGTGTGAAAACACCTACCTTAATATGATTCTCAATCAGAGGAGATGAAAACCACCTGCCTCTAATTGAGAACCATATCAGGTACCCAAAACCAACATAGAAACAGAAAACATAGACTGCCCACCCAAAACTCACGCCCTGACCAATAAACACATACCAAACAACAGAAAACAGGTCAGGAACGTGACAGAACCCCCCCCTCAAGGTGCGAACTCCGGGCGCACCCCTACAACTCAAGGGGAGGGTCTGGGTGGGCATCTGTCCGCGGTGGCGGCTCCGGCGGTGGACGAGGACACCACTCCACCACTGTCTTTGTCCCCCTCCTTAGCGTCCTTTGAGTGGTGACCCTCGCCCCCGACCATGGTCCAGGAACCTTCACCAACGCTCCTCTAAAATAGAGGAGACAACTCAGGACAAAGAGGTAGCTCCGGACAGAGAGGTAGCTCCGGACAGAGAGGTAGCTTAGGACAGAGGGACAACTCTGTACTAATGGCAGCTCCGGACTGAGTGGCAGCTCCGGACTGAGTGGCAGCTCATGACTGGAGGGCAGCTCATGACTGGAGGGCAGCTCATGACTGGAGGGCAGCTCATGACTGGAGGGCAGCTCATGACTGGAGGGCAGCTCATGACTGTAGGGCAGCTCATGACTGTAGGGCAGCTCATGACTGAAGGGCAGCTCATGACTGAAGGGCAGCTCATGACTGTAGGGCAGCTCATGACTGTAGGGCAGCTCATGACTGTAGGGCAGCTCTGGCAGCTCCTGACTGGCTGGCGGTTCTGGCAGCTCCTGACTGGCTGGCGGATCTGGCAGCTCCTGACTGGCTGGCGGCTCTGGCAGCTCCTGACTGGCTGGCGGCTCTGGCAGCTCCTGACTGGCTGGCGGCTCTGGCAGCTCCTGACTGGCTGGCGGCTCTGGCAGCTCCTGACTGGCTGGCGGCTCTGGCAGCTCCTGACTGGCTGGCGGCTCTGGCAGCTCCTGACTGACGGACGGCTCTAGCGGCTCCTGACTGACGGACGGCTCTAATGGCTCGGGACAGACGGGCGGCTCTAATGGCTCGTGGCAGACGGATGGCTCAGAAGGCGCTGGGCAGACGGATGGCTCAGAAGGCGCTGGGCAGACGGATGGCTCAGAAGGCGCTGGGCAGACGGATGGCTCAGAAGGCGCTGGGCAGACGGATGGCTCAGAAGGCGCTGGGCAGACGGATGGCTCAGACGGCGCTGGGCAGACGGATGGCTCAGACGGCGCTGGGCAGACAGATGGCTCAGACGGCACTGGGCAGACGGATGGCTCAGATGGCACTGGGCAGACGGATGGCTCAGACGGAGCTGGGCAGACAGGCAGTGCAGAAGGCGTTGGGCAGACGGCCGACTCTGACCCGCTGAGGCGCACAGTAGGCCTGGTGCGTGGTGCCGGAACTGGTGGTACCGGACTGGAGACACGCACCTCAAGGCTAGTGCGGGGAGCAGGAACAGGGCACACTGGACTCTCGATGCGCACTATAGGCCTGGTGCGTGGTACCGGAACTGGTGGTACTGAGCTGGGGCGGGAAGGTGGCGCCGGATATACCGGACCGTGTAGGCGTACTGGCTCCCTTGAACACTGAACCTGCCCAACCTTACCTGGTTGTATGCTCCCCGTCGCCTGACCAGTGCGGGGAGGTGGAATAACCCGCACCGGGCTATGTAGGCGAACCGGGGACACCATGCGTAAGGCTGGTGCCATGTAAGCCGGCCCAAGGAGACGTACTGGTGGCCAGATATGTAGAGCCGGCTTCATGGCACTTGGCTCAATGCTCAATCTAGCCCTACCAGTGCGGGGAGGTGGAATAACCCGCACCGGGCTATGCACACGTACAGGAGACACCGTGCGCTCTACTGCGTAACACGGTGTCTGCCCGTACTCCCGCTCTCCACGGTTAGCCTGGGAAGTGGGCGCAGGTCTCCTACCTGCCCTAGACCCACTACCTCTTAGCCCCCCCCCAATAAATTTTTGGGTTGTACTTGCGGGCTTTTCGGGCTTCCGTGCTAGACGCGTCCCCTCATAACGCCGGTTCCTCTCTCCGGTTTCCTCCGCTCTCCGAGCTGCCTCCAGCTGTTCCCATGGGCGGCGATTCACTCCAACTTTAGCCCATGGTCCTTTTCCTTCCATGATTTCCTCCCAAGACCAGAAATCCTGCTTCGTGCGCTGTCCGTTAACCCGCTGCTTGATCCGGGTTTGGTGGGTGGTTCTGTAACGGAATTCCTCCTCCTCTTCATACGAAGAGGAGGAGTAGTGATTCGACCAAAGTGCAGCGGGGTGTGAATTCATAATGATTTATTAGACAAGACAAAAAACGAACTAACTTGAATAACTAACAAAATAACAAAACGGAGTAGACAGACCTGGACATGCGAACTTACATAAAACGAAGAACTCACGAACAGGAAAATGACTACACAAAAGAACGAACGTACAAACAAACCGAGACAGTCCCGTGTGGCGCGACAAACACAGACACAGGAGACAACCACCCACAAACAAACAGTGTGAAAACACCTACCTTAATATGATTCTCAATCAGAGGAGATGAAAACCACCTGCCTCTAATTGAGAACCATATCAGGTACCCAAAACCAACATAGAAACAGAAAACATAGACTGCCCACCCAAAACTCACGCCCTGACCAATAAACACATACCAAACAACAGAAAACAGGTCAGGAACGTGACAGAACCCCCCCCTCAAGGTGCGAACTCCGGGCGCACCCCTACAACTCAAGGGGAGGGTCTGGGTGGGCATCTGTCCGCGGTGGCGGCTCCGGCGGTGGACGAGGACACCACTCCACCACTGTCTTTGTCCCCCTCCTTAGCGTCCTTTGAGTGGTGACCCTCGCCCCCGACCATGGTCCAGGAACCTTCACCAACGCTCCTCTAAAATAGAGGAGACAACTCAGGACAAAGAGGTAGCTCCGGACAGAGAGGTAGCTCCGGACAGAGAGGTAGCTTAGGACAGAGGGACAACTCTGTACTAATGGCAGCTCCGGACTGAGTGGCAGCTCCGGACTGAGTGGCAGCTCATGACTGGAGGGCAGCTCATGACTGGAGGGCAGCTCATGACTGGAGGGCAGCTCATGACTGGAGGGCAGCTCATGACTGGAGGGCAGCTCATGACTGTAGGGCAGCTCATGACTGTAGGGCAGCTCATGACTGAAGGGCAGCTCATGACTGAAGGGCAGCTCATGACTGTAGGGCAGCTCATGACTGTAGGGCAGCTCATGACTGTAGGGCAGCTCTGGCAGCTCCTGACTGGCTGGCGGTTCTGGCAGCTCCTGACTGGCTGGCGGATCTGGCAGCTCCTGACTGGCTGGCGGCTCTGGCAGCTCCTGACTGGCTGGCGGCTCTGGCAGCTCCTGACTGGCTGGCGGCTCTGGCAGCTCCTGACTGGCTGGCGGCTCTGGCAGCTCCTGACTGGCTGGCGGCTCTGGCAGCTCCTGACTGACGGACGGCTCTAGCGGCTCCTGACTGACGGACGGCTCTAATGGCTCGGGACAGACGGGCGGCTCTAATGGCTCGTGGCAGACGGATGGCTCAGAAGGCGCTGGGCAGACGGATGGCTCAGAAGGCGCTGGGCAGACGGATGGCTCAGAAGGCGCTGGGCAGACGGATGGCTCAGAAGGCGCTGGGCAGACGGATGGCTCAGAAGGCGCTGGGCAGACGGATGGCTCAGACGGCGCTGGGCAGACGGATGGCTCAGACGGCGCTGGGCAGACAGATGGCTCAGACGGCACTGGGCAGACGGATGGCTCAGATGGCACTGGGCAGACGGATGGCTCAGACGGAGCTGGGCAGACAGGCAGTGCAGAAGGCGTTGGGCAGACGGCCGACTCTGACCCGCTGAGGCGCACAGTAGGCCTGGTGCGTGGTGCCGGAACTGGTGGTACCGGACTGGAGACACGCACCTCAAGGCTAGTGCGGGGAGCAGGAACAGGGCACACTGGACTCTCGATGCGCACTATAGGCCTGGTGCGTGGTACCGGAACTGGTGGTACTGAGCTGGGGCGGGAAGGTGGCGCCGGATATACCGGACCGTGTAGGCGTACTGGCTCCCTTGAACACTGAACCTGCCCAACCTTACCTGGTTGTATGCTCCCCGTCGCCTGACCAGTGCGGGGAGGTGGAATAACCCGCACCGGGCTATGTAGGCGAACCGGGGACACCATGCGTAAGGCTGGTGCCATGTAAGCCGGCCCAAGGAGACGTACTGGTGGCCAGATATGTAGAGCCGGCTTCATGGCACTTGGCTCAATGCTCAATCTAGCCCTACCAGTGCGGGGAGGTGGAATAACCCGCACCGGGCTATGCACACGTACAGGAGACACCGTGCGCTCTACTGCGTAACACGGTGTCTGCCCGTACTCCCGCTCTCCACGGTTAGCCTGGGAAGTGGGCGCAGGTCTCCTACCTGCCCTAGACCCACTACCTCTTAGCCCCCCCCCAATAAATTTTTGGGTTGTACTTGCGGGCTTTTCGGGCTTCCATGCTAGACGCGTCCCCTCATAACGCCGGTTCCTCTCTCCGGTTTCCTCCGCTCTCCGAGCTGCCTCCAGCTGTTCCCATGGGCGGCGATTCACTCCAACTTTAGCCCATGGTCCTTTTCCTTCCATGATTTCCTCCCAAGACCAGAAATCCTGCTTCGTGCGCTGTCCGTTAACCCGCTGCTTGATCCGGGTTTGGTGGGTGGTTCTGTAACGGAATTCCTCCTCCTCTTCATACGAAGAGGAGGAGTAGTGATTCGACCAAAGTGCAGCGGGGTGTGAATTCATAATGATTTATTAGACAAGACAAAAAACGAACTAACTTGAATAACTAACAAAATAACAAAACGGAGTAGACAGACCTGGACATGCGAACTTACATAAAACGAAGAACTCACGAACAGGAAAATGACTACACAAAAGAACGAACGTACAAACAAACCGAGACAGTCCCGTGTGGCGCGACAAACACAGACACAGGAGACAACCACCCACAAACAAACAGTGTGAAAACACCTACCTTAATATGATTCTCAATCAGAGGAGATGAAAACCACCTGCCTCTAATTGAGAACCATATCAGGTACCCAAAACCAACATAGAAACAGAAAACATAGACTGCCCACCCAAAACTCACGCCCTGACCAATAAACACATACCAAACAACAGAAAACAGGTCAGGAACGTGACAATTCCAATGTTTAGCTATAAGATTCCTATGTTTAACTATATGATTCCTATGTCAAATTATTTTAGATGAAACAAATCTTCGCTCTCCTCACTAACGGCATTCTTGCTAATCTGTTTGACTGTTTTTTCTTCTTTTTATGAATATGTTTTTCATCATATCTCCCATTTGCACAAAATACTTACTTGCCAGCAATATTTCAACCACTAGCAGATGTTGGTATGCATGGTCTAAAGTTCACGGGGATGTGAGTACTGTCTCACGTCAAGTACATTTTTTATAAATGCCAACTTTTGAGTGAAAACTGGCACATGCACATTTTGGGATATATTTTGTACGTAAATGAGGCCCCAGGCCACCCCCCCCCCCCCCCCCCCCCCACCCCGGCAATCTTATTCATTACGATCAAAAGCACAAAATGTATCCTAGATCATCACTACTTGTCTTTCCAATATATAACTGTTTTTTTTATTTTTATATTATTCATTAAATGTAATATCTTATGTTATTCTTGTCTATAACTGTTCTGTACTTTGTCATGTATTTCTATGTTTTATGTGGACCCCAGGAAGAGTAGCTGCTGCATATGCAGTAGCTAATGGGGACCCTAATAAACTACACTAAACCAAACTAAACTCCTACTCTGAAACTCTTTATGAACAAGGGCTCTGAGTTCTTATCTAAGATGTATGCACTTGTTCTTTTCACACCCTGATCTGTTTCACCTGTCTTTGTGATTGTCTCCACCCCCCTCCAGGTGTCACCCATCTTCCCCGTTATCCCCTGTGTATTTATACCTGCATTCTCTGTTTGTCTGTTACCAGTTTGTCTTGTTTGTTCAAGTCAACCAGTGTTTTTTGTCTCAGCTCCTGCTTTTCCCCAGTCTCTTTTTTTCCTCGCCCTCCTGGTTTTGACCTATGCCTGTCCTGTCTCTGAGCCCGCCTGCCTGACCACTCTGTCTGCCCCTGACCCTGCCTGCCGTCCTGTACCTTTCCCCCACTGCTCTGGTTATCGACCCCTGCCTGCCTTGACCTGTCGTTTGCCTTCCCCTGTTGCTGCAATAAACATTGTTACTTCGACACATCTGCATCTGGGTCTTACCTTCAAGCCTGATAGTTCCTTACTAAGTTCTTAGCTAATCTAATGGGACCTGACATGTGTTTTTACCAGAACTGTGGGATCCTCATCCATTTTGCTGCTGCCGTGACGACTGGGTCTGGGTCACTTCCTCTCCTGTCTCATTTTCAACCTTCATCTAGAGACCTACTTGGCACCGTCTCTTTTCCCAGGCCTTGTCTGGGTCCTCAGTGAAGCCGATGGAAAACGGTTAAGATGGTTGACTGGAGCCACGCTGCGGGTTACCAGAAACCGCCGTATCACCACACCCGTCCCGCCCTCCTCCCCGGGCGCCACAGATGACTTTCTAATGGTGGGTCCTGTAGTGTGTTGTTGTGTGATATTTTCAGGCGGGCCTGCGTGTCATAAAAACTGGCGTCTCTCCTCTCTTCGGTCTGCTGACAGAAAGCAGAGTTGCTGAGGAATGTGTGTATGATGTGTACTGTTTACTCAGTCAGTCGATGCTGAGTTTTGGGTTAGGGATGACCTTGGGCTGAGGGGAGCTACAGGTCAGGGCATTGTGATGTGGCTCCCCTAGTCTCTCTCTCTATCTCTCTCTCTATCTCTCTCTCTATCTATCTCTCTATCTATCTATCTCTCTCTCTATCTATCTATCTATCTATCTATCTATCTATCTATCTATCTATCTATCTATCTATCTATCTATCTATCTATCTATCTATCTATCTATCTATCTATCTATCTATCTATCTATCTATCTATCTATCTATCTATCTATCTATCTATCTATCTATCTATCTATCTATCTATCTATCTATCAATTCAATTCAATTCAAGGGGCTTTATTGGCATGGGAAACATGTGTTAACATTGCCAAAGCAAGTGAGGTAGATATTATACAAAAGTGAAATAAACAATACAAATTAACAGTAAACATTACACATACAGAAGTTTCAAAACAATAAAGACATTACAAATGTTATATTATATATATACAGTGTTGTAACAATGTACAAATGGTTAAAGCACACAAGTTAAAATAAATAAGCATAAATATGGGTTGTATTTACAATGGTGTTTGTTCTTCACTGGTTGCCCTTTTCTTGTGGCAACAGGTCACAAATCTTGCTGCTGTGATGGCACACTGTGGAATTTCTCCCAGTAGATATGGGAGTTTATCAAAATTGGATTTGTTTTCAAATTCTTTGTGGATCTGTGTAATCTGTGGGAAATATGTCTCTCTAATATGGTCATACATTGGGCAGGAGGTTAGGAAGTGCAGCTCAGTTTCCACCTCATTTTGTGGGCAGTGAGCACATAGCCTGTCTTCTCTTGAGAGCCATGTCTGCCTACGGCGGCCTTTCTCAATAGCAAGGCTATGCTCACTGAGTCTGTACATAGTCAAAGCTTTCCTTAAGTTTGGGTCAGTCACAGTGGTCAGGTATTCTACCACTGTGTACTCTCTGTTTAGGGCCAAATAGCATTCTAGTTTGCTCTGTTTTTTTGTTAATTCTTTCCAATGTGTCAAGTAATTATCTTTTTGTTTTCTCATGATTTGGTTGGGTCTAATTGTGCTGTTGTCCTGGGGCTCTGTGGGGTGTGTTTGTGTTTGTGAACAGAGCCCTAGGACCAGCTTGCTTAGGGGACTCTTCTCCAGGTTCATCTCTCTGTAGGTGATGGCTTTGTTATGGAAGGTTTGGGAATCGCTTCCTTTTAGGTGGTTGAAGAATTTAACGGCTCTTTTCTGGATTTTGATAATTAGTGGGTATCGGCCTAATTCTGCTCTGCATGCATTATTTGGTGTTCTACGTTGTACACGGAGGATATTTTTGCAGAATTCTGCATGCAGAGTCTCAATTTGGTGTTTGTCCCATTTTGTGAAATCTTGGTTGGTGAGCGGACCCCAGACCTCACAACCATAAAGGGCAATGGGCTCTATGACTGATTCAAGTATTTTTAGCCAGATCCTAATTGGTATGTTGAAATTTATGTTCCTTTTGATGGCATAGAATGCCCTTCTTGCCTTGTCTCTCAGATCGTTCACAGCTTTGTGGAAGTTACCTGTGGCGCTGATGTTTAGGCCGAGGTATGTATAGTTTTTTGTGTGCTCTAGGGCAACAGTGTCTAGATGGAATTTGTGGTCCTGGCGACTGGACCTTTTTTGGAACACCATTATTTTGGTCTTACTGAGATTTACTGTCAGGGCCCAGGTCTGACAGAATCTGTGCAGAAGATCTAGGTGCTGCTGTAGGCCCTCCTTGGTTGGTGACAGAAGCACCAGATCATCAGCAAACAGTAGACATTTGACTTCAGAGTCTAGTAGGGTGAGGCCGGGTGCTGCAGACTGTTCTAGTGCCCGCGCCAATTCGTTGATATATATGTTGAAGAGGGTGGGGCTTAAGCTGCATCCCTGTCTCACCCCACGACCCTGTGTGAAGAAATGTGTGTGTTTTTTGCCAATTTTAACCGCACACTTGTTGTTTGTGTACATGGATTTTATAATGTCGTATGTTTTACCCCCAACACCACTTTCCATCAATTTGTATAGCAGACCCTCATGCCAAATTGAGTCGAAGGCTTTTTTGAAGTCAACAAAGCATGAGAAGACTTTGCCTTTGTTTTGGTTTGTTTGGTTGTCAATTAGGGTGTGTAGGGTGAATACATGGTCTGTTGTACGGTAATTTGGTAAAAAGCCAATTTGACATTTGCTCAGTACATTGTTTTCATTGAGGAAATGTACGAGTCTGCTGTTAATGATAATGCAGAGTATTTTCCCAAGGTTACTGTTGACGCATATTCCACGGTAGTTATTGGGGTCAAATTTGTCTCCACTTTTGTGGATTGGGGTGATCAGTCCTTGGTTCCAAATATTGGGGAAGATGCCAGAGCTAAGGACGATGTTAAAGAGTTTTAGTATAGCCAATTGGAATTTGTTGTCTGTATATTTGATCATTTCATTAAGGATACCATCAACACCACAGGCCTTTTTGGGTTGGAGGGTTTTTATTTTGTCCTGTAACTCGTTCAAGGTAATTGGAGAATCCAGTGGGTTCTGGTAGTCTTTAATAGTTGATTCTAGGATTTGTATTTGATCATGTATATGTTTTTGCTCTTTATTCTTTGTTATAGAGCCAAAAAGATTGGAGAAGTGGTTTACCCATACATCTCCATTTTGGATAGATAATTCTTCGTGTTGTTGTTTGTTTAGTGTTTTCCAATTTTCCCAGAAGTGGTTAGAGTCTATGGATTCTTCAATTACATTGAGCTGATTTCTGACGTGCTGTTCCTTCTTTTTCCGTAGTGTATTTCTGTATTGTTTTAGTGATTCACCATAGTGAAGGCGTAGACTCAGGTTTTCCGGGTCTCTATGTTTTTGGTTGGACAGGTTTCTCAATTTATTTCTTAGATTTTTGCATTCTTCATCAAACCATTTGTCATTGTTGTTCATTTTCTTCGGTTTTCTATTTGAGATTTTTAGATTTGATAGGGAAGCTGAGAGGTCAAATATACTGTTAAGATTTTCTACTGCCAAGTTTACACCTTCACTATTGCAGTGGAACGTTTTACCCAGGAAGTTGTCTAAAAGGGATTGAATTTGCTGTTGTCTAATTGTTTTTTGGTAGGTTTCCAAACTGCATTCCTTCCATCTATAGCATTTCTTAATGTTACTCAGTTCCTTTGGCTTTGATGCCTCATGATTGAGTATTGCTCTGTTCAAGTAGACTGTGATTTTGCTGTGGTCTGATAGGGGTGTCAGTGGGCTGACTGTGAACGCTCTGAGAGACTCTGGGTTGAGGTCAGTGATAATGTAGTCTACAGTGCTACTGCCAAGAGATGAGCTATAGGTGAACCTACCATAGGAGTCCCCTCGAAGCCTACCATTGACTATGTACATACCCAGCGTGCGACAGAGCTGCAGGAGTTGTGACCCGTTTTTGTTGGTTATGTTGTCATAGTTGTGCCTAGGGGGGCATATGGGGGAGGGAATGCTGTCACCTGCAGGAAGGTGTTTGTCCCCCTGTGTGCTGAGGGTGTCAGGTTCTTGTCCAGTTCTGGCATTTAGGTCGCCACAGACTAAAACATGTCCCTGGGCCTGGAAATGATTGATTTCCTCCTTCAGGATGGAGAAGCTGTCTTCATTAAAGTATGGGGATTCTAGTGGGGGGATATAGGTAGCACACAGGAGGACATTTTTCTCTGTTAAGATAATTTCCTTTTGAATTTCTAGCCAAATGTAAAATGTTCCTGTTTTGATTAATTTAATGGAGTGAGTTAGGTCTGCTCTATACCAAATTAGCATTCCCCCTGAGTCCCTTCCCTGTTTCACACCTGGTAGTTTGGTGGATGGGACTACCAGCTCTCTGTAACCTAGAGGGCAACCAGTGGGTCCGTCTCCTCTGTACCAGGTTTCTTGCAGGATGACAATGTCTGCATTACCGATTTCTTTGGTGAAGTCCGGGTTCCTGCTCTTTAGGCCAAAGGCAGATGACCTCAGGCCTTGGATATTCCAGGATGATATAGTGAAGGCTTTTTGTTCCATAAAGTGTCCAATGTTGTTGGTCGTGGTTTGGCCTCAGGCCAGTAAGTGTGAGCAGAGCCTGCTGAGCATCTGGTACATGCCGTTGGCTTGGGCGAGTGTAAGAGTGGGGGTTGGGCCTGTTTGCCCGCTCACTACCTGGGCGTATGTGTGACTTCCATGTTGATGCCCTCTTTGCGGGGGTGGGGTGCATGGGGTGGGCAGGAGTGGCATAGGTCTGATCTGAGGGGGCCTAAATTGGGTGTGGGCATGGTTGATGTGGGGGGGTGTTGATTGGTTGGGGTGGGGGTGTGTCTGGGGGTGCTGTGGTCTGGATGTAAGTCCTCTTGGCGTGGGTCCTCTATGTGTAGGTCCAGGGTGGGGTGCTGAAGGTCTTGGAGGGTGTCTCGCTGGTCTGGGTGGGGTGTCTATTGATCTGTTGCTCCTGTGTGAAGTGTTGGGGCTGCGTTTGAGAGCGATGTCCTTTAGAGTCCGGGCAAAGGTGGGCACTGCTGCCTTGTAGAGGTGGACCTGGTCATAGAGGCTGTTCAAGTCCAGGGTGGAGTGGTGGGCCAGGAAAACATTTGGTTTTGAGGCACAGTCACGGGAAATGCTTGCGTTTACCCGCTGTATTGTAGCAGGGTGGAAGTCTTTTCGTGGTAGCAGGGTGGAGATAACCACTTGTGCATTGGGGAAAGTAGAAGAAGCTTTTTCAATCACTCCCTTCAGTGCTGTGGCCACCCTTTCCTGCTGTGCTCTCAGGTCGTTTGTGCCTGTGTGTATTATTATGTGGCTAGGTGAGCCTAGTTTGTCCTCAGACAGAAGGTCTAGGGCGCACTGGGTGTTTGGACACCAGAGTTTAGACACACTGTGTTTGGGAAAAAGTTTTTTTTCTTCTATATATTTCCCATTTGAGTCCACAAGGAGAAAAATCTGTGTCTTGTGTTTGTCCTCAGTGGGTGTGGGGGGGTTGTCAGGAGGGCTATCAGGGTGGCTGACAGGGGGGGTGCTCAGGGGGGGTGAGAGCTGCTGGGCTTGGGGTTTTTCTTTTGTCTGTTCTGCTGTGATGTTGACTCTATGGTCAGGGTCTGGTGTGGACTGTTCTGCTGTGGTGTCGAGACTTTTGTCGGGTGCTGAGGTGGGCTGTTCTGCTGGCTTCTCTGTGGGGATGGCCACCTCCCTAGTGGGTTGTTCTCTGTCACATGCCATCCCCCTCAACCTCTCCTCCAGCAGTCTGATCCTCTCCTCCATCCCCCTCTCCCTCTCCTCCAGCAGTCTGATCCTCTCCTCTAGTGCTCTGTTCTGCTCCTGCTCCTGCTTCTCCTCTTTCTCCTGTTGAAGTTGTCTCACCACTGTCCAGCGTGCAGATGTGTCTCTCTCCACCTCCAGCACTCCTGGTCTGGTTAAGGGGGTGTTGTTGTTGTGCTGGACTGTTGTCTGGGTCTGTGCTGACTGGAATGTAATCACCTGCTGTTCCAGCTCAACCTGCCTTACCTCCAGCTGGGTGAATGTATCCTTCATTTCAATGAGGGAGAAGTGCTCTGTACTGGGAGGTTGACTGTCTGCTGAGGGTTGCTCGTCTGTGGGGTTATATGATGAAGAGGTCTGGTCTGACCCGCTTGGGGTGGGGGTATCTTTATCAAGGGAGAGCTTCTCCTGCTGGGCTAATTCTTTGATTAGGTGAAAGTCCAGCTGAAACTGTTTGGGGTTGCCCTGTACCAATACTGTTCCAGACTTATATAGATTTATATTAGCTGACTCAGAGTCCTCGTTGTCAAGTATCCTGAGTTTCCACCCCTCGTTAACCCCCCCTCTCTTAACAGAGGGGTAGTGTGCTAATATAGCACTGTGCCATGCCAGGGGATGGTTTGTGTGGAAGATAAGGTTGCTGATGTTCCCATTTTTGTAATAGTCAGCAAAAAGTGTCTCTTGATTTTCCATAAGGAGCTTCATTTTGTGCTCTTTTCTTGCCTTATCATTCTTTACACTCACAGGGTACTGTATTTTAATTACCTCTGAACAGCAGGAGGGAGCTTCTAGGGCCTCTCCATTTGGTTGGGGTAGACTATTCGACTCTCCTGCCATTGTTGGGCTAATGGTCTTTGACACCTCTCACTTGACACGTCAGTGCTAGTTGAAGCTGTATCAAGCTTGGCAATTATGTTTCATTCAATGCTTATAAAGTAATGTCATGTATTTTTCTTCTTGGCTTTTGGAAATAGAATATAGTTTCAGACTAAACATTACTCACTCAGTTCCAGGTTGGGTGGTGTTTTCAGGTTTCTGTTGTTTTCCAGAGAATTTGCTGTATAATAATCCTTGGTATTTGTGAATCTTTCAGGTGATTCCGTAATTCCGTCCAAAATCAGGTTGTAGGTTTTGAGTTTTGATTTGAATTTAGGGTTATGTTGTAGAGGGTAGCATCCTGTATGTGTTCCTGACAAAAAATCCAAGTTTAACTAACTCTAAATCTAAATTTTTTAAAGAAAATGCTGAAAAATGCAGGAGCTCATCTGATCATGACCTCTCTCTCTCTCTCTCTCTCTCTCTCTCTCTCTCTCTCTCTCTCTCTCTCTCTCTCTCTCTCTCTCTCTCTCTATCTATCTATCTATCTATCTATCTATCTATCTATCTATCTATCTATCTATCTATCTATCTATCTATCTATCTATCTATCTATCTATCTATCTATCTATCTATCTATCTATCTCTCTCTCTCTCTCTCTCTCTCTCTCTCTCTCTCTCTCTCTCTCTCTCTCTCTCTCTCTCTCTCTCTCTCTCTCTCTCTCTCTCTCTCTCCATCCCTCCTCCTGACATAGGGATGTATGAGCAACATTAATTCTGCATGGTTACAGGGTTAATTACACGTTGTTACATGGTTAACAAAGGTTGACAGTTTAGTTATTAATTCTGAGTGGTTAAGGTCAGGGCTATAGTTTGGGGAAGGCTCTACAAACCAACCGACCTCATACTATCATGTATCATCAAGTATTCTCATGGCTTGCTAGAGTGTTGTCAACAGCCGTAGCGCAGTGGTCTGAGCAGCGCGCTTCGGCTCTGAGCACCACAAGTTTTGCGCATGGGGCTGGACAATCGTTTTTCATTTTCATTTAGTTGACTGAGATTTTGAGTCTTGGTTGTCATTGGGGTCTAATTGCACACGCACGCACGCACGCACGCACGCACGCACGCACGCACGCACGCACGCACGCACGCACGCACGCACGCACGCACGCACGCACGCACGCACGCACGCACACACACACACACACACACACTCAACACTTAACTGTGGTAGGTGAACAACATGGCTACATCCACACATCCTGAATGTAGTATTCCACACAGGAGCTGGTGCAGGGCTAGAGATGCATTGGTAATGGATACAGCTGTCTTCTGTCTGTTAGTAGGCATAAAGAGCTGAGAAATGCCCTCCCTTCTACCCTCTCTACTGTCCCCATACGCCCCCCCCCCCCCCCCCCCCTTCCATACTCACTCATTCACTTATCTTCGCTAGCTCCTTGCTGCGTAGCTCCTTGACATTCATTCTCCATGCTGTCCTGTTCTGGGCCAGGGCCCGTTTTAGTTGTATAGATGGGTGTCCTTCAGCTGGTCTGACTACCACACATACAGACTTCCCTTCTTCCTAACTCCCTACTCTGTCCCTCATCCCCCTGTCCAGACCAGTACTAGACTCACCCAGGGATATGTACTGAGGAGCAGACATTTCCCCATACATCCAGAGTAATCTTGCTCCATAGTGGTAGCTGGCTAAGCCTCACTGCCCAGGAGTGAGTCAGGTACCTGCCTGTGAGGCAAAGAGGAGCCTGGGCCTAAACCCTGGGTCTTTACTGTACCAATGATGGTGATGGTTGATGAGATGATTTTGTGTGTGTGTGTGTGTGTGAGTACGCACCAGCAAAAAAAGTTGTCACTAGATGGCGGCATGACCCCTCCCCTTCGTTGAAATAGGGGTTTAGCCTCAGAAAAAAAGCCTGGATACAGCTGGAGGCTCAGAGGCTCTTTAACCCCTGCACTCCCACCTCTCTGTCTCTCATGTTCTTCTTTTCTCCACTCCCTTCATCTCTCTCCTCTCTTCTCCTCTGTCTCACTCATGTTGACTGAAGTGTGTATATGTGCTGATATGGCAACACTGGACAACCCTGACGCCAGATGAGCTATCAAACCCATCTTGTTGTCCATAACTACCTTGTAGAGGGATATTATTCTCTCTCTGACGATTCCCTCTCTCTCTTTCCATCTCTCTCTCTCTCTCTGTTCATCTCTCTCTCTCTCTTTCTGTCTCTCTCTCGCTCTCTCTCTCTCTCTCTCACGCGCACACGCACACGCGCGCACACACACACACACACACACACACACACACACACACACACACACACACACACACACACACACACACACACACACACACACACACACACACACACACACACACACACACACACACACACACACACACACACACACACACCGGCAGGCCCTGCCATGAAGCTGGCCAAACTGTCACACACACATCATACAGGAGGAGAGCAGAGAGCACGGAGTCTGGCAGTCTAAGGATCTGCAATATCAATATGTATGGGCGTAACAAGGCTCCGTATAACGATGTGTTTACAACGACCCAGCGAAACAGGGAATACTGTGTGAGAGAGACAAAGGCACAGACTTACAGTACAATCTTCTTTGATGATAAGTTCATGGTGTATGTACAGTAAGGAGAGACCATCTCCCCACGTTCTCCCACCAGTCCTCAAGCTGTCAAACAAATCCACAGCAGCCCTGTCCACTCAGATACCCTCCTCATTAGCCGTGTCTGAAATCCACAGCAGCCCTGTCCACTCAGATACCCTCCTCATTAGCCGTGTCTGAAATCCACAGCAGCCCTGTCCACTCAGATACCCTCCTCATTAGCCGTGTCTGAAATCCACAGCAGCCCTGTCCACTCAGATACACTCCTCATTAGCCGTGTCTGAAATCCACAGCAGTCCTGTCCACTCAAATATAAACCTCATGGAACCCTATTCCCTATGTAGTGCACTACACTGCTACTCTGTTCTGTATAGTGCAGTAGTCCCCCATTTCTTTTATAGTGCATTACTGTATTGCATTTCAGACCCGGATATTGGCTTTTGTCGGCCAGAGGCAGTGCACATTGCACAGTGCAACAGTCACATGTTCTGCTCTCACATGCAGGGCACACAGTACAGCCCCATGTCCCGTGGATGGATTTGACACGAACGAGGGTGGCAGTGTATGAATCCATTTCTCCCACCTCGCCTCTTACAGCCACACTCCTAAACTAATGGGCTGACAATGCAGCCCGCCCAGGCCACAGTGAGCTCTGAGCTGATAAACCATGAACCCCCATGTGGGGATTTAAATATACAACCCAGCGAGGTGAAGGCACCACAGTAATACCTCCACTGTCGATGGGTTGTAGAGAATAGAATCAACAGTAAATCTATTTGTTTTTTTCTCTCTCTCTCTTTCTCTCTCTCTTTCTCTCTCTCTTTCTCTCTCTCTCTTTCTCTCTCTCTCTTTCTCTCTCTCTCTTTCTTTCTCTCTTTTTCTCTCTTTCTCTTTCTCTCTTTCTCTCTTTTTCTCTCACTCTCAAAACATTGATAGTAGTATCCATTTTGGAAATGTTATGTTCATGTTTTAACAGGAAATCAACGTTATGGAGGAATTACATGTCCATAAGGAAGACATCAGTCATTTAGAACAGTAGTGCTGTTGTCTGAACAATGTGGTTTGTAATGTATTGCTGAGTGAGGGAGGGAAAGTACGATCAGAGGTTGAGATGGAAGGTATACTAGACAAAATGTGGTGCGACTTAGAGATCACACACGCACAGACGCACGCACACACATACACACACGCACCCACCCAAACCACCCACCCACCCGCCAGAAAAGAGACGTTAAATTCCACAACCACCTATAAGGAAGCGATTCTCATAACAAAGCCATCACCTGCAGAGAGATGAACCTGGAGAAGTCACCTAAGCAAGCTGGTCCTGGGTCTCTGTTCACAAACACAAACAGACCCCACAGAGCCCCAGGACACCAACACAATTAGACTCAACCAAATCATGAGAAAACTAAAAAAGAGAATTACTTCCTAACCTCCTGGCAAATGTATGACCATATTAGAGACACATATTTCCCTCAGATTATACAGACCCACAAAGAATTAGAAAACAATTCAAATTTTGATAAACTCCCATATCTATTGTGTGAAATACCACAGTGTGCCATCACAGCAGCAAGATATGTGACCTGTTGCCACAAGAAATTACCTTGAGATGTTATGGCGACTTATCAAGAGACAGACTTTTGTCCATTGTATACCATTGCATTGTATTGTAGTGTACAGTTGAGCAGTGTAGTGTAATTTAGTGTATTGTAGTGTAGTCTAGTCTAGTGTAGTGTATTGTAGTGTAGTGACAGTAGTGTAGTTTAGCGTAGTACCCTGTAGTGTAGCGTAGTATAGTGACAGTAGTGTAGTGCATGTAGTGCTGTGTAGTGTAGTGTACATTAGTGCTGTGTGGTGTAGTGTACATTAGTGTAGTGTATTGTAGTGTACATTAGTGTAGTGTATTGTAGTGCAGTGTAGTGTACATTAGTGTAGTGGGGTGGGGTGAACAGTAGTATAGTGTAGTACAGTTTAGTGTAGTGTAGTACAGTTTAGTGTAGTGTAGTACAGTTTAGTGTGGTGTAGTATAGTGACAGTAGTATAGTGACAGTAGTGTAGTGACTGTAGTGTGTGGTTGTGTACATGAGTGTAGTGTAGTGTAGTGTAGGGTATATTAGTGTAGTGTAGTGTAGTGGGGTGTACAGTAGTGTAGTGTAGGGTATATTAGCGTAGTGTAGTGTAGAGGGGTGGGGTGTACAGTAGTGTAGTGTAGTGTAGTGTAGTGTAGTGTAGTGTAGTGTAGTGTAGGGTATATTAGTGTAGTGTAGTGTAGTGTAGGGTATATTAGTGTAGTGTAGTGTAGTGTAGGGTATATTAGTGTAGTGTAGTGTAGTGTAGTGTAGTGTAGTGTAGGGTAGGGTATATTAGTGTAGTGTAGTGTAGTGGGGTGTACAGTAGTGTAGTGTAGGGTATATTAGCGTAGCGTAGTGTAGAGGGGTGTACAGTAGTGTAGTGTAGGGTATATTAGCGTAGTGTAGTGTAGAGGGGTGGGGTGTACAGTAGTGTAGTGTAGTGTAGAGGGGTGGGGTGTACAGTAGTGTAGTGTAGTGTAGAGGGGTGGGGTGTACAGTAGTGTAGTGTAGGGTATATTAGCGTAGTGTAGTGTAGAGGGGTGGGGTGTACAGTAGTGTAGTGTAGTGTAGTGTAGAGGGGTGGGGTGTACAGTAGTGTAGTGTAGTGTAGGGTAGGGTATATTAGTGTAGTGTAGTGTACAGTAGTGTAGTGTAGTGTAGGGTAGGGTATATTAGTGCAGTGTAGTGTAGTGTACATTAGTGTAGTGTATTGTAGTGTTGTGTAGTGTACATTAGTGTAGTGGGGTGGGGTGCACAGCAGTGTATTATAGTACAGTTTAGTGTAGTATAGTACATTGTAGTATAGTACAGTTTAGTGTAGTATAGTACAGTTTAGTGTAGTACAGTTTAGTGTAGTGTAGTACCGTTTAGTGTAGTGTAGTATAGTGACAGTAGTATAGTGACAGTAGTGTAGTGACTGTAGTGTGTGGTTGTGTACATTAGTGTAGTGTAGTGTGGGGCAGTGTAGTGTAGGGTATATTAGTGTAGTGTAGGGTATATTAGTGTAGTGTAGGGTATATTAGTGTAGTGTAGTGTAGTGGGGTGGGGTGTACAGTAGTGTAGTGACTGTAGTGTAGGGTTGTGTACATTAGTGTAGTGGGGTGTAGTGTATTGTGATGTAGTGACTGTAGTGTAGTTTACAGTAGTGTACATTTGTGTAGTGTAGTGGGGTGGGGTGTACATTAGTGTAGTGTAGTGTAGTGGGGTGGGGTGTACATTAGTGTAGTGTAGTGTAGTGTAGGGTATATTAGTGTAGGGTAGTGTAGTGTAGTGGGGTGGGTTGTACAGTAGTGTAGTGTAGTGCAGTGGGGGTTACAGTAGTGTAGTGTAGTATAGTGTAGTATGGTGTAGAGTATTGTAGTGCATATTAGTGTAGTGTGATGTAGAGTTGTGTAGTATAGTGCAGAGTAGTGTAGTGTACATTCGTGTAACGCAGTGCACATTAGTGTAGTTTAGAGAGGTGTAGTGTACATTAGTGTAGTGTAGTGTAGTGTAGGGTAGGGTATATTTGTGTAGTGTAGTGTAGTGTACAGTAGCGTAGAGTACTGTAGTGTAGTGTAGTATAGTGTATTGCAGTGTAGTATAGTGTAGAGTAGTGTAGTGTACATTTGTGTAGTGTAGAGCAGTGGAGTGTACATTAGTGTAATATAGTGTACATTAGTGTAGTGTAGAGCAGTGTGGTGTACATTAGTGTAATGTAGTGTACAGTAGTGTAGTATAATTTTGTGTAGTGTACAGTAGTATAGTGTGGTGCAGTGTACAATACTGCAGTGTAGTGTGGAGTAGTGTAGTGTAGTGTACATGTTTGTAGTGTGGTGTAGTGTATTGTACAGCCGTGTAGCGTTGAGTAGTATAGTATAGTACAGTGTGGCGGTGTGTAGTGTAGAGTACATTCGTGCAGTGTCGCGTTGTGTAGTGTAGTATAGCATAGTACAGTGTAGTGTTGTGTAGTGTAGAGTACATTTGTGTAGTGTAGCATTGTGTAGTGTAGAGTAGTATAGTACAGTGTAGTGTCGTGTAGTGTAGAGTACATTAGTTCAGTGTAGCATAGTGTGCATTAGTGTAGGGTACAGTAGTCTAGTCTAGTGTAGTGTATTGTAGTGTAATGTAGTCAAATGTAGTGTTTTGCATTGTAATGTAGCGTGGTGTACAGTAGTATATTGTAGTGTAGTCTAGCCTAGTCTAGTGCATTGTGTTGTATTGTATTGTAGTGTAGTGTAGTGTAGCGGAGTTTAGTGTGGTGTAGAGTGTTGTATTGTACTGTAGTCTAGTGTGGTGTAGTGTAGAGTATTGTAGTGTAGTGTAGTGTGGTGTAGTGTAGAGTATTGTAGTGTAGTGTAGTGTGTAGTGTATTGTAGTGTAGTGTATTGTAGTGTAGTGCGGTGTACAGTAGTGTATTGTAGTGTAGTGTAGTGCATTGTAATGTCGTCTAGTGTAGTGTTGTAGTGTATTGTATTGTAGTGTAGTGTGGTGTACAGTAGTGTATTGTATTGCAGTGTAGCATAGTCTAGTGTAGTCTATTGTAGTGTATTGTAGTGTAGTGTTCTGCATTGTAATGTAGTGTAGTGTACAGTAGAGTAGCTTGGTGTTGTGTATTGTATTGTAGTGTAGTGCAGTTTACTGTATTGTAGTGTAATGTATTGTAGTGTATTGTATTGTAGTGACAGTAATGTAGTGACAGTAATGTAGTGTATTGTAGTATATTACAGTGTAGTGTAGTGTAGTGTGGCGTAATGTTGTGTATTGTAGTGCTGTGACAGTAGTGTAGTGTAGTATGGTGTAGTGTAGTATAGTATAGAGTGGTGTAGTGTGGAATAGTATTGTATTGTGTAGTATAGTGTAGTGTGGTGTAGTGTGGAATAGTATTGTATTGTATTGTATAGTGTGGTGTGGTGTAGTGTAGTATAGCACTGTGTAGTGTAGTGGAGTATAGTGTATATTAGTGCAATGCGGTGTGGTGTAGTGGTGTGTAGTACAGTGTAGTATTGTGTAGTGGGGTGTTGTGTTGTGACAGTAGTGTAGCCCGGTGTGGTGCAGTGTAGTATAGTATAGTAGAGTATAGTACGGTGCAGTGTAGCATAGTATAGTAGAGTATAGTACTGTGCAGTGTAGTTTGGTGTAGCATAGTATAGTGTAGTGTGGTGTAGTATAGTGTAATATAGTATAGTGTAGTGTGGTGTAGTATAGTGTAATATAGTATAGTGTAGGATGGTGTAGTATAGTGTAATATAGTATAGTGTAGTGTGGTGTAGTATAGTGTAATATAGTATAGTGTAGTGTGGTGTAGTATAGTATAGTGGTGTGTGGTGTAGTATAGTGTAATATAGTATAGTGTAGTGTGGTGTAGCATAGTGTAATATAGTATAGTGTAGTATGGTGTAGTATAGTGTAATATAGTATAGTGTAGTGTGGTGTAGTATAGTGTAATATAGTATAGTGTAGTGTGATGTAATATAGTATAGTGTGGTGTGGTGTAGTATAGTATAGTGCAGTGTGGTGTAGTATAGTATAGTGTAGTGTGGTGTAGTATGGTATAGTACTGTGCAGTGTAGTGTGGTATAGTATAGTGTAGTGTGGTGTAGTATAGTATAGTGTAGTGTGGTGTAGTATAGTATAGTGTAGTGGGGTGTAGTATAGTATAGTGTAGTGTGGTGCAGTATAGTGTAATATAGTATAGTGTAGTGTGGTGTAGTATAGTATAGTGTTGTGTGGTGTAGTATAGTGTAATATAGTATAGCGTAGTGTGGTGTAGTATAGTGTAGTGTAGTGTGGCGTAATGTTGTGTATTGTAGTGCTGTGACAGTAGTGTAGTGTAGTATGGTGTAGTGTAGTATAGTATAGAGTGGTGTAGTGTGGAATAGTATTGTATTGTGTAGTATAGTGTAGTGTGGTGTAGTGTGGAATAGTATTGTATTGTATTGTATAGTGTGGTGTGGTGTAGTGTAGTATAGCACTGTGTAGTGTAGTGGAGTATAGTGTATATTAGTGCAATGCGGTGTGGTGTAGTGGTGTGTAGTACAGTGTAGTATTGTGTAGTGGGGTGTTGTGTTGTGACAGTAGTGTAGCCCGGTGTGGTGCAGTGTAGTATAGTATAGTAGAGTATAGTACGGTGCAGTGTAGCATAGTATAGTAGAGTATAGTACTGTGCAGTGTAGTTTGGTGTAGCATAGTATAGTGTAGTGTGGTGTAGTATAGTGTAATATAGTATAGTGTAGTGTGGTGTAGTATAGTGTAATATAGTATAGTGTAGGATGGTGTAGTATAGTGTAATATAGTATAGTGTAGTGTGGTGTAGTATAGTGTAATATAGTATAGTGTAGTGTGGTGTAGTATAGTATAGTGGTGTGTGGTGTAGTATAGTGTAATATAGTATAGTGTAGTGTGGTGTAGCATAGTGTAATATAGTATAGTGTAGTATGGTGTAGTATAGTGTAATATAGTATAGTGTAGTGTGGTGTAGTATAGTGTAATATAGTATAGTGTAGTGTGATGTAATATAGTATAGTGTGGTGTGGTGTAGTATAGTATAGTGCAGTGTGGTGTAGTATAGTATAGTGTAGTGTGGTGTAGTATGGTATAGTACTGTGCAGTGTAGTGTGGTATAGTATAGTGTAGTGTGGTGTAGTATAGTATAGTGTAGTGTGGTGTAGTATAGTATAGTGTAGTGGGGTGTAGTATAGTATAGTGTAGTGTGGTGCAGTATAGTGTAATATAGTATAGTGTAGTGTGGTGTAGTATAGTATAGTGTTGTGTGGTGTAGTATAGTGTAATATAGTATAGCGTAGTGTGGTGTAGTATAGTATAGTGTAGTGTGGTGTAGTATAGTATAGTATAGTGTAGTGTGGTGTAGTATGGTATAGTACTGTGCAGTGTAGTGTGGTGTAGTATAGTATAGTGTTGTGTGGTGTAGTATAGTGTAATATAGTGTAGTGTGGTGTAGTATAGTATAGTATAGTGTAGTGTGGTGTAGTATAGTATAGTGTTGTGTGGTGTAGTATAGTGTAATATAGTGTAGTGTGGTGTAGTATAGTATAGTATAGTGTAGTGTGGTGTAGTATAGTATAGTATAGTGTAGTGTGGTGTAGTATGGTGTAGTACTGTGCAGTGTAGTGTGGTGTAGTATAGTATAGTGTAGTGTGGTGTAGTATAGTATAGTGTAGTGTGGTGTAGTATAGTATAGTGTAGTGTGGTGTGGTGTAGTATAGTATAGTGTAGTGTGGTGTGGTATAGTGTAATATAGTATAGCGCTGTGCAGTGTAGTTTTGTGTAGTATAGTGTAGTGTGGTGTAGTATAGTATAGTGTAGTGTGGTGTAGTATAGTGTAATATAGTATAGTACTGTGCAGTGTAGTTTGGTGTAGTATAGTATAGTGTAGTATAGTATAGTAGAGTATAGTACTGTGCAGTGTAGTTTGGTGTAGTATATTATAGTGTAGTTTGGTGTAGTATAGTATAGTACTGTGCAGTGTAGTTTGGTGCAGTATATTATAGTGTAGTTTGGTGTAGTATAGTATAGTGTAGTGTAATATAGTATAGTGTACGGAACCTATCTGGATAAAGGTTGTTGCTGAGTGGACTATGCTGACTAAATAAAATGCATTCAAGTGAAGAGTTTCAGAGAGCCTGAAGAGCTAGAGCAGTTCAACACACTGTGGGGTCCATTGATTTGATGACAAATGAGATCGAACAGCATTAAAGAGAACAATGAGAACTGCGGCCAATTACGTTAGGGGAGGAACTGGGGACCACCAATGAGAACTGGGGCCAGTTACATTAGGGGAGGAACGGGGACCACCAATGAGAACTGGGGTTAGGTACGTTAGGGGAGGAACTGGGGACCACCAATGAGAACTGGGGCCAGTTACATTAGGGGAGAAACGGGGACCACCAATGAGAACTGGGGCCAGTTACGTTAGGGGAGGAACTGGGGACCACCAATGAGAACTGGGGTCAGGTACGTTAGGGGAGGAACTGGGGACCACCAATGAGAACTGGGGCCAGTTACGTTAGGGGAGGAACTGGGGACCACCAATGAGAACTGGGGTCAGTTACGTTAGGGGAGGAACTGGGGACCACCAATGAGAACTGGGGTCAGGTACGTTAGGGGAGGAACTGGGGACCACCAATGAGAACTGGGGCCAGTTACGTTAGGGGAGGAACTGGGGACCACCAATGAGAACTGGGGTCAGGTACGTTAGGGGAGGAACTGGGGACCACCAATGAGAACTGGGGTCAGGTACGTTAGCGGAGGAACAGGGAACGCAGTTCTCATTGCACTCTTTA
Source organism: Salvelinus namaycush (assembly GCF_016432855.1). NCBI lineage: Eukaryota > Metazoa > Chordata > Actinopteri > Salmoniformes > Salmonidae > Salvelinus > Salvelinus namaycush. Next base: position 5,371,507 of record NC_052333.1, read on the forward strand.
ATACCGTTCTTTCTCATTTCTCATCAAGTCAATGGGCCTCACTTGTGTTGAAGTGTATTGTATTGTATTCTAGTGTAGTGTTTTGTATTGTATTCTAGTGTAGTGTTTTGTATTGTATTCTAGTGTAGTGTTTTGTATTGTATTCTAGTGTAGTGTTTTGTATTGTATTCTAGTGTAGTGTTTTGTATTGTATTCTAGTGTAGTGTTTTGTATTGTATTCTAGTGTAGTGTTTTGTATTGTATTCTAGTGTAGTGTTTTGTATTGTATTCTAGTGTAGTGTTTTGTAGTGTAGTGTAGTGTATTGTATTGTAGTGTAGTGTAGTGTAGTGTAGTGTATTGTAGTGTAGTGTAGTGTAGTGTAGTGTATTGTAGTGTAGTGTTTTGTAGTGTAGTCTAGTTTATTGTATTGTAGTGTAGTGTAGTGTAGTGTATTGTAGTGTAGTGTTTTGTAGTGTAGTGTAGTCTAGTTTATTGTATTGTAGTCTAGTTTATTGTATTGTAGTGTAGTGTTTTGTAGTGTAGTCTAGTGTAGTCTAGTGCATTGTATTGTATTGTAGTGTACTGTACTGCATTGTACTGTAGTGTATTGCACTGTGGTGTTGTGTATTGTAGTGCAGTCTAGTGTAGTGCAGTGTAGTGTATTGTAGTGTAGTGCAGTGTAGTGTGGTGTATTGTATTGTAGTCTAATGCAGTGTATTGTAGTGTAATGTTGTGCATTGTAGTGTAGTCGAGTGTAGTGTATTGTAGTGTATTATATTGTATTGTAGTGTATTGTTTTGCATTGTACTGTAGTGTAGTGTGTTGTATTGTAGTGTAGTGCATCGTATTGTAGTGTAGTGTATTGTAGTGTAGTGCATTGTAGTGTAGTGTAGTGTAGTGTATTGTAGTGTAGTGTAGTGTAGTGCATTGTAGTGTAGTGTAGTGTAGTGTATTGTAGTGTAGTGCATTGTAGTGTAGTGTATTGTAGTGTAGTGCATTGTAGTGTAGTGTAGTGTAGTGTATTGTAGTGTAGTGTATTGTAGTGTAGTGTAGTGCATTGTAGTGTAGTGTAGTGTAGTGTATTGTAGTGTAGTGTAGTGTATTGTAGTGTAGTGTAGTGTATTGTAGTGTATTGTAGTGTAGTGTAGTGCATTGTATTGTAGTGTAGTGTAGTGTAGTGTAGTGTAGTGTAGTGTAGTGTAGTGTAGTGTAGTGTATTGTAGTGTAGTGTAGTGTATTGTAGTGTAGTGTAGTGCATTGTATTGTAGTGTATTGTAGTGTAGTGCATTGTAGTGTAGTGTATTGTAGTGTAGTGCATTGTAGTGTAGTGTAGTGTAGTGTAGTGTAGTGTAGTGTAGTGTAGTGTAGTGTATTGTAGTGTAGTGTATTGTATTGTAGTGTAGTGTATTGTAGTGTAGTGCATTGTAGTGTAGTGTATTGTATTGTAGTGTAGTGTAGTGTATTGTAGTGTAGTGTAGTGTAGTGTAGTGCATTGTAGTGTAGTGTAGTGTAGTGTATTGTAGTGTAGTGTAGTGTATTGTAGTGTATTGTAGTGTATTGTAGTGTAGTGTAGTGTATTGTAGTGTATTGTAGTGTAGTGCATTGTAGTGTAGTGTATTGTAGTGTAGTGCATTGTAGTGTAGTGCATTGTAGTGTAGTGTAGTGTAGTGTATTGTAGTGTATTGTAGTGTAGTGTAGTGCATTGTATTGTAGTGTAGTGTAGTGTAGTGTAGTGTATTGTAGTGTAGTGTAGTGTATTGTAGTGTAGTGTAGTGTAGTGTAGTGTAGTGTATTGTAGTGTAGTGTAGTGTATTGTAGTGTAGTGTAGTGCATTGTATTGTAGTGTATTGTAGTGTAGTGCATTGTAGTGTAGTGTATTGTAGTGTAGTGCATTGTAGTGTAGTGTAGTGTAGTGTAGTGTAGTGTAGTGTAGTGTATTGTAGTGTAGTGTATTGTAGTGTAGTGTAGTGTAGTGTAGTGTAGTGTAGTGTATTGTAGTGTAGTGTATTGTATTGTAGTGTAGTGTATTGTAGTGTAGTGCATTGTAGTGTAGTGTATTGTAGTGTAGTGTAGTGTATTGTAGTGTAGTGTAGTGTATTGTAGTGTAGTGTAGTGTAGTGTATTGTAGTGTAGTGTAGTGTAGTGTATTGTAGTGTAGTGTAGTGTAGTGTATTGTAGTGTAGTGTAGTGTAGTGTATTGTAGTGTAGTGTATTGTAGTGTAGTGTAGTGTAGTGTAGTGTAGTGCATTATATTGTAATGTTGTGTATTGTTTTGCATTGTACTGTAGTGTATTGTATGTGTGATAGCGTATTGTGTTGTAGTTTAATGTTGTGTGCTGTATTGTATCATGGCATATTGTGTTGTATTGTAGTGTAGTGTAGTGTATTGTATGGTATCATGGCGTATTGTGTTGTAATGTAGTGTATTGTATTCTATGGTATCATATTCTAGGGTGCTGTACTGTAGTGTATTGCACTGTGGTGTTGTGTATTGTAGTGCAGTCTAGTGTAGTGTATTGTAATGTTTTGTAGTGTAGTGTAGTCTAGTTTATTGTATTGTAGTCTAGTTTATTGTATTGTAGTGTAGTGTAGTGTAGTGTTTTGTAGTGTAGTCTAGTGTAGTCTAGTGCATTGTATTGTATTGTAGTGTACTGTACTGCATTGTACTGTAGTGTATTGCACTGTGGTGTAGTGTATTGTAGTGTAGTGTAGTGTAGTGTATTGTATTGTAGTCTAATGCAGTGTATTGTATTGTAGTGTATTGTAGTGTAGTGTAGTGTAGTGTGGTGTATTGTATTGTAGTCTAATGCAGTGTATTGTAGTGTAATGTTGTGCATTGTAGTGTAGTCGAGTGTAGTGTATTGTAGTGTATTATATTGTATTGTAGTGTATTGTTTTGCATTGTACTGTAGTGTAGTGTGTTGTATTGTAGTGTATTCTAGTGTAGTGTAGTGTATTGCAGTGTACTGTATTGTATTGTAGTGTAGTGTAGTGTAGTGTATTGCAGTGTGGTGTAGTGTATTGTAGTGTAGTGTAGTGTAGTGTATTGTAGTGTAGTGTAGTGTATTGCAGTGTATTGTAGTGTAGTGTAGTGTAGTGTAGTGTATTGTATTGTAGTGTAGTGTATTGCAGTGTGGTGTATTGTATTGTAGTCTAATGCAGTGTATTGTATTGTAGTGTAGTGTATTGTAGTGCATTATATTGTATTGTTGTGTATTGTTTTGCATTGTACTGTAGTGTATTGTATGTGTGATAGCGTATTGTGTTGTAGTTTAATGTTGTGTGCTGTATGGTATCATGGCATATTGTGTTGTATTGTATTGTAGTGTAGTGTATTGTATGGTATCATGGCGTATTGTGTTGTAATGTAGTGTATTGTATTCTATGGTATCATATTCTAGGGTGCTGTACTGTAGTGTAGAATATTGTATTGTATTCTATGGTATTATATCGTATTGTGTTGTAGTGTAGTCTATTGTATTATATGGTAGCATAGCGTATTGTGCTGTACTGTAGTGCAGTGTAGTGTATTGTATAGTATTCTATGGTACCATATGGTATTGTGTTGTACTGTAGTGTATTGAATTGTATTATTTTGTATTGTATTCTGTGGTAACATACTGTAATGTGTTGTACTGTACTGTAGTATAGTGTATTGTATTCTATGGTATTATATCGTATTGTGCTGTACTGTAGTGCAGTGTAGTGTATTGTATTCTATGTTATCGTATTGTGTTGTAGTGTTTTGTTTTGTACAGTATTCAATGGTGTCATATCGTATTGTGTTGTGCTGTATTGTATTGAATTGTATTGTTTTGTATTGTATTATATGGTAGCATAGCATATTGTGCTGTACTGTAGTGAAGTGTAGTGTATTGTATTCTGTGGTAACATATTGTATTGTGTTGTACTGTAGTGTATTGTATTGCATTCTATGTTATCGTATTGTGTTGTAGTGTATTGTTTTGTATAGTATTCTATGGTGTCATATCGTATTGTGTTGTGCTATATTGTATTCTATGATAGCATATCGTATTGTGTTGTGCTGTATTGTATTGTATTCTATGGTATCATATTGTATTGTGTTGTATTGTAGTGTAGTGTATTGTATTGTAGTGTACTGTATTCTATGGTATCATATCGTATTGTGTTGTGCTGTATTGTATAGCATTCTATGGTATCATATTGTATTGTGTTGTACTGTAGTGTGGTGTATTGTAGTGTAGTGTACTGTATTCTATGGTGTCATATCGTATTGTGTTGTGCTGTATTGTATTCTATGATAGCATATCGTATTGTGTTGTGTCCTCCCACCTTTGAAGCCTGTAGTGTACTCTAAACTCTAAATCAAGATGTTTATCACAAGCCTCAAGCGCCATTTGTAATTCGCTAGCAAACGCCAACTTCTTTCATGTTGAAATATGGAGGGTTTGGCTTTTCTCTCTGTGTTCTTGGGTTATTGTTTTCTTACTCAAAACGTTAGATAATTACAGGATGAAATCTGCTAGACTCTCATTATCTTGTTTTTTGGTGTTGTTTCAAATGTTTTGGTGGTTTTTCTGGGTTTGGAGTTTTCTCTTAAGGCCTGTACACATCTCGTTTGTTTGTCCTTGAGAAATCTGGGTTGCGGTTCAAATCTACATTATGCAATGCATTCGAAAGTCAGTGAGGCTCGCCACTTCTGAAGTACTGTGTGCGTGCATTTTGAAAGGCGCATTGTTTCTAGTTACTTCCTCTAAGATGGCACGGTCAGTTTGCCCTCACATCATGGCAGTAGTATAGAAGTTGTTGTCTGAGGAAAAGAGACTACCATACTATCTGACACAAACAACAACTCATCCTCCACCGGTGGTCCCACATTCCTCCCCTAATGTAACTGGCCCCAGTTCTCACTGGTGGTCCCCGTTCCTCCCCTAACGTAACTGGCCCCAGTTCTCATTGGCGGTCCTTGTTCCTCCCCTAATGTAACTGGCCCCAGTTCTCATTGGTGGTCCCCGTTCCTCCCCTAATGTAACTGGCCCCAGTTCTCATTGGTGGTCCTTGTTCCTCCCCTAACGTACCTGGCCCCAGTTCTCATTGGTGGTCCCCGTTCCTCCCCTAATGTAACTGGCCCCAGTTCTCATTGGTGGTCCTTGTTCCTCCCCTAACGTAACTGGCCCCAGCTCTCATTGGTGGTCCCCGTTCCTCCCCTAATGTAACTGGCCACAGTTCTCATTGGTGGTCCCCGTTCCTCCCCTAATGTAACTGGCCCCAGTTCTCACTGGTGGTCCCCGTTCCTCCCCTAACGTAACTGGCCCCAGTTCTCATTGGCGGTCCTTGTTCCTCCCCTAATGTAACTGGCCCCAGTTCTCATTGGTGGTCCCCGTTCCTCCCCTAATGTAACTGGCCCCAGTTCTCATTGGTGGTCCTTGTTCCTCCCCTAACGTACCTGGCCCCAGTTCTCATTGGTGGTCCCTGTTCCTCCCCTAATGTAACTGGCCCCAGTTCTCATTGGTGGTCCTTGTTCCTCCCCTAACGTAACTGGCCCCAGCTCTCATTGGTGGTCCCCGTTCCTCCCCTAATGTAACTGGCCACAGTTCTCATTGGTGGTCCCCGTTCCTCCCCTAATGTAACTGGCCCCAGTTCTCATTGGTGGTCCTTGTTCCTCCCCTAACGTAACTGGCCCCAGTTCTCATTGGTGGTCCCCGTTCCTCCCCTAATGTAACTGGCCCCAGTTCTCATTGGTGGTCCCTGTTCCTCCCCTAATGTAACTGGCCCCAGTTCTCATTGGTGGTCCCCGTTCCTCCCCTAATGTAACTGGCCCTAGTTCTCATTGGTGGTCCCACGTTCCTCCCCTAACGTAACTGGCCCCAGTTCTCATTGGTGGTCCCACGTTCCTCCCCTAACGTAACTGGCCCCAGTTCTCATTGGCGGTCCTTGTTCCTCCCCTAACGTAACTAGCCCCAGTTCTCATTGGCGGTTCCTGTTCCTCCCTTAACGGAATTGGCAGCAGTACTCATTGCTCTCTTTAATGCCGTTCTTTCTCATTTCTCATCAAGTCAATGGGCTCTCGAGTGGCACAGCGGTCTAAGGCACTGAATCTCAGTGCAAGAGGTGGCTCTATAGACCCTGGTTTGATCCCGGGCTGTATCACAACTGTCCTTGATCGGGATTCCCATAGAGCAGTGCACAATTGGCCCAGCATCATCTGGGTTAGGGGATGGTTTGGCAGGGGTAGGTTGTCATCGTAAGTACGGATTTGTTCTTAATTGACTTGCCTAGTTAAATACAAAAAATGCACCCCAGAGCATGTTGAACTTCTCTGATACTCTTCACTTGAATGCATTTTATATAGTCCACTCAGCAACAACCTTTATCCAGATATGTTCTTTCACACCCACCAATTCCCACATTTAGAAAGCTTGTGAAGGATCTCTGATCCCTTGTCCCCTAAAAAGCCATGTTTGACTCTGGATCACCGGTCTGGGACTGTCAATAAATAACACTTGTTTGGATTCTACCTTCTCTTCATGGGTCATCACAGTCTTCACCTGACTGACGTTGACACTGACATCACTGTAATGGATGTGTGTTGAGGACACAGGGGGCATAGTGTACATGTTAAATAAAATGGTTGCTCCCTCCCTGCCACTCATGATGTGGCAGCTGCTGCTCTGTGGTGTGTGTGTGTGTGTCCCGGCAGTGTGTGTGCACAGCGGTGTGTGTGTGTGTGTATGTATTTGTATTGGCTCCTGAGTGGAGCAGTGGTCTAAGGCACTGAATCTCAGTGCAAGAGGTGTCACTATAGTACCCGGTTTGAATCCAGGCTGCATCACATCCGGCCGTGATTGGGAGTCCCATAGGGTGGCGCACAATTGGCTCAGTGTTGTTGGAGTAGGCCGTCATTGTAAATACAAATTTGTTCTTAACTGATGTGCCTAGTTAAATAAAAAATATGCCCAGTGGTATGTGTCAATGTTTGTATGCCCAGAGTGCTGCCCGCAGGGCGATTTATGGCTGTGTTTTCCAAGATGTTGATTTATGACTGTGTTTTTCCAAGACGTTGTCAGAGTTGGCACAACGTATGACGAACGGACGCAGCCCGGATGAGACCACGCTCCTAAAATATCCACCTTGCGGTCCGCAGTCTGCCCTGTGTGTGTCGGTATGTGTGCTCCTACAGCAGACTCAGTCCACACAAAGCAACATTGCCCCATCCCTCCCTGCCTCCCAGAGCCCACAGTCCAGCACCCACTTTCCACACAGCGCAGTAGGAGAATCCTGTCTCTCCATCCTCTATCCCTCCCCCATCCCTCTCTCTCTGCATGTCACGTGTCTGTCAGAAAGCTCAGCTGGTTGGACAGCTCTAGCTGTTTCTTGGGGTCAGCATTGCTCGTAAATGAACTTACGGACATGCAAATAAGGACAGGCTGTCCATAAAATGCCCAGGGCCTTGCCTGTCCTCCTCCACCTGTCTAGAACACACACAGGATCCGAGAGGGGATAAGGCAGGGTAGATGGGAGGTCTTGTGTGGCTAGGATGAAAGGCCGGGTCCTATGAGACCACCCAGACCTTTAGCTGAGTGATTGTTAATATAGAAGTGCAGCCGAGGGACTGTGGTTTGAACCTGGGTACACTGCATGAGACAAGACTGCTGTTTAGTCGCCTAAGCTAAAGCCTAGGCATTGGCTCAGGGAGTGAACTGAACGACCATAAATATCTGTAGGATAGGTCACTTGATTACTGTGGGGCAGGCATGGCTTTCTGAGGAGATGTGTTCGTACTCCACCAGTTGCCGTAGAGCTGTATTATTCTAGGTGTACTCCTGTCGCTTCTCTAATAAACTTTTATCTGTATTTGTCTATAGACTCTTGGTTTTCCTTGTAAGACCCTTCTTCTCTTCTTCCCTCAGTTATGTACTGCACTTATCAGTCCTTTAATATTGAACTGTTTTCTCCTTCTTCGTCTCTCATTTACTTTTCTTTCCATTTTCTTTCTCCTCTCTCCTTCCTCCTTCCTCCGTCCATCTCCCTTTTTACTCTCTATCTCCTCCCCCCCTCCACTCGCTGGTCCTTCTCTCTCTCTCCCCCTCCCTCCATCCCTCTCTCTCTCCTTCTCTCTCCCTCCCTCCATCCCTCTCTCTCTCTCTTTCTCTCCTTCTCTCCCCCGCTCTCTCTCTCTCTCGCTCTCTCTCTCTTTCTCTCGTCCCTCTCCACCTCTCTCTCCCAACCCTCTCTCCCCCTCTCTCTCTCCCTTTCTCCTTCTGTCCTTAGCTGTGTTTGGCTGTGCTTTCTCCCCCTTAGTGTAAATAGCAGGTTGGTGTGTGCAAAGGCCCCAGTACCAGCCCCGTCTAGACAGGGTTTCCTCTGCTCTGTTTATTTTTCTTGCTATTGGAGCGCTGATGTGTACCTTTAGGAATGCCTGAGGGGTGCTGGTGCGCCCCCGTCACCCCCTTACACTTTCTTCCCAAACCTCCCTCCTCATGGCCCTCCTCGCCCCTTCCTGCTGATGATGTGTGGGGGGGGGGGGGGGGGGCGGACGTGAGGCAGCATTTCTAACAAGGCGGACCTATACCCCTCAACGTCCCACCACCCGCCTTCTCCCCCACGCACCGTCTCTCCAACGAGCAAATCACTCAGCTGCTCACCTCGCTCCCTCTGCTGTCTGATTACTCACCCGATTGGGGAGTGGATTGGGTGGGTGATTCATGGAGCCGAGGGAGGTACGTGGTGTGGTGGCTGCTGTGTCCAAGCACAAAACCCTAACTGTTATTTAGCTTCTCTACCTCCCTTCTCCATCTCCCCCTCTCTGTAAGTTTCCTCTGTGGTTCCCCTTGTTCCGCTCGTACCAGATGTCTTAGGTCAGCTACTCCTTTTTAATTCCATAGGGCCAAAAGTATGTGGACACCTGCTCGTCGGACATTCCAAAATCATGGGCATTAACATGGAGTTGGTCCCCCCCTTTGCTGCTGTAACAGCCTCCACCGGAAGGCTTTCCACTAGATGTTAGAACATTTCTGCGGGGACTTGCTTATATTCAGCTACAAGAGCATTAGTGAGGTCGGGGCACTGATGTTGGGCGATTAGGCCTGGCTCACAGTCTGCCTTCGATGGGGTTGAGGTCAGAGCTCTGTGTAGGCCAGTCAAGTTCTTCCATACCAATCTCAACAAACCATTTCTGTATGGACCTTGATTTATGCACGGGGACATTGTCATGCTGAAACAGGAAAGTGCTTTCCTCAAACTTTTGCCACAAAGTTGGAAGCACAGAATCCTCTATAATGTCATTGTATGCTGTAGCATTAACATTTCCCTTCACTGGAACTAAGGGGCCTAGCCTGAACCATGAAAAACAGCCCCAGACCATTATTCCTTCTCTACAAAACTTTACAGTTGGCACTATGCATTGGGGCAGGTAGTGTTCTCCTGGCATCCGCCAAACCCAGATTCATCCGTTGGACTGCCAGATGGTGAAGCGTGATTCATCACCCCAGAGAACGCGTTTCTCTCTGCTCCAGAGACAAATGGTGAACGAGCTTTACACCACTCCAGCCGATGCTTGGCATTGCGCATGGCTGCTCGGCCATGGAAACCCATTTAATGAAGTACCTGACGAACAGTTCTTGTGCTGACGTTGCTTCTAGAGGCAGTTTGGAACTCGGTAGTGAGTGTTGCAACCGAGGACAGCGCTTCAGCTACGCACTTCAGCAATTGGCGGTCCCGTTCTGTGAGCTTGTGTGGCCTACCACTTCATGGCTGAGCTGTTGTTGCTCCTAGACGTTTCCACTTCACAATAACAGCCCTTACAGTTGACCGTCACAGCTCCAGTGGGGCAGAAATTTGACAAACTGACTTTGAAAGGTGGCATTCTATGACGGTGCCACGTTGAAGGTCACTGAGCTCTTCAGTAAGGCCATTCTACTGCCAATGTTTGTCTATGGAGATTGCATGGCTGTGTGCTCGATTTTATACACCTGTCGGTAACGGAAATCCACAAATTTGAAGGGGAGTCCACAGACTGCTGTATATATAGTGTATCAGACCAGACACCTATATCCTGCCAGGCCCAGGCTCCTCCTCTCCTCTCCTCTCCTCTCCTCTCCTCTCCTCTCCTCTCCTCTCCTCTCCTCTCCTCTCCTCTCCTCTCCTCTCCTCTCCTCTCCTCTCCTCTCCTCTCCTCTCCTCTCCTCTCCTCTCCTCTCTGCCCATCACCACACCACACGCTCCACGAGGACAATAAAGGCATTTAGTGGGGCGTTGGGTGTGTGTTTGGTGTGTGTAAAGGTGTGGTGTGTGCTATCTGATACTAGCCAGAGACAGGGTCTGAATCTGAATGAACTTCTGGTTTGGTGAGAAGAAGTTGTTCCTAATGTTTTAACTCACTGTATATTAAGGCAATATTTTCTGGTCTAGCTGGATGTTTATGTATTTATTTATTCAGTTGCCAAGATTTTTTATGAATCACTTAAATACATATTAATGTGTATGTGTGTGTTGTGTGCGTGGGCATCAAACAGGCAGATTGATTCTGCTCACAGGGCCATTGCAGCTGAATCCCTGACCTTTGAGAGTGTGTCAGTGAGGGTGTGTCCACCATTATCTCTAATAGCTGATGTTATCGTCTTTAGTGGCCCATCAATATTGCTGCACACTCAGCCATGGATTAAAGGGGTCTGCCTGCTTTAGGTGGACAGGAGAGCATTCAGGCTCCGTCAGAGAGGAGAGAGGCTGTCATTCTCACCCATAAAGGAGAGCAGGAGGTAAAAACAGCAGCGGTACTCTAGGTAGAAAGGCCATTTGCAGAGGGTCACGTCGATAGCGTAGTTACGTGTGTGTGTGTGTGTATGTGTGTGTGTGTGAATGAATGCCTGTAAGGAAAAACACGTCGATGAGGTATAAAGACATCTAGACATTTAGGAATTTAGTTCTGAGAGCAACTGCTGCTCATCAGTGCAGGAGAAAAGTTGTGTGGGGCTGAAATAAAGTGTGCATGTGTGTGTGTGTGTTTGTCACTGAGTTAAACCTTGAACTTTTATCAGGTAATTTTCCTCATAGCTTATCATCTTTCATCTCAACATCCTTCCATCTCTCTTTTTAAGTTCATGGAACTATCTGGCAGGGTTCTATGATATAATACGTTCACAGGAGGGGAAAAAAGTTCACCTGTAGTCTACCGGAAATGTTGGACTCTTTTCTTGGTTTGTGTCGGTAGGTCAGTGAGGATGAGTGGCAGGTCTGCTGAGCAGAGCCTCATTGGAAGGTTAAAGGCCCAGTGCCAATATTGATAATGTCTCTTTAGGGCAGTGCTTCTCAATTATTTTCTAGGATGAAGTAAACATTTCGCGCCCCCCAACTCTCCGCCGCGACTGTAAATAGTATAATTTGTCTATAAAATTGTTATAAGTACACCTCTACATAACATTTTATCCTTATTAACATTAAAGAAAACAAAAAAAGAAAGAAATATAGATCAACTTAGAACAAAGAATAACTTTATTAACATTGTTTTTTAGTCTGTAACAGAAAATAGTTAAAGTGCATTGATTTGCCTGAAATTTAAAAAAAAATTCAAGCCTTATTTAAACTGTAAACATTTTTTTACCATTTGATACTGAAAAATAAAATTAAATATTATCAATAAATAATAATACATTCAAATTGATCAGCAACATTAACTCAGGAGCACAATATATGAAACACTTTGACCTATAAAACAAAAATGAATAAAACAAATTGTGCTGATTTTTTTTTTTCTCAAAATGAGGAAGTCATAGTTTTTATTTTTGCAGCACTTGCATCATCCAGCATGACAGAGACCATGTCTAATGCTGCAGGTAGTATCAGCTCCTCTGCTATGGAGTGTTTTTTTTTGCACTGAGCAATTTGGTACGCCACCTTATATGATGTTAACAGTGCTCGCTGGTTTACTGAAGTAGCATTCACAAAGCGGGACGATTGTTGGCAATATTCGGCACGTTTTCGCTGAAAAAACTCAAGCGGCTTATCAGCGTGATTGGGGTGTAATGTCTTTAAGTGACGCCTTAATTTATTTGGCTTCATGCTGTCCGCTGCCAACCTTTTTAGACACAGTAAACATACCGGTCTTTCCTCGTCTCCCACCGTAGTCACAGTGAAGCCAAGCGCTACATACGCATCGTCATATTTCCTCGTCTTAGCTTTCGGGAGACTTACGTTTGTCTCATTATCTCCGTCTTCTCTCCGCCTTTCTTTTCATCCCTGTTAAATATTTTTCCATGGTGTCTCTTAAGGGTTTGTTATCTGCACTTCATATCTCCTGCTGTGTGCTCTTGTTCGGTGCAAAAAAAAACTACTCCCTGCGGCAAAAAAAAAACATGTTCCCCGGGGTCACACGCGCCCCCCTGGCATCGCTCCGAGCCCCCCCAGGGGGGCGCGCCCCACTATTTGAGAAGGACTGCTTTAGTGTAATAGCTGTTTTGGCGGGATGGAGTTTTGGCCTGCCTGGTGACATCACCGGTAAGAAAGAGAGTCCCACACCTCTCTGGGGCTGAAATGATTTAATACTGAGATAAAAAATAACGGCTACATTGAACCTTTAATAAAGCCTTCTGGACAGAAAAGTTCCTCCTTTTGATTGGCAAATTAATCCAGTCTGACAATTCTCTTTACACTCGCCACGTACGCCTGTGTCTACACACATCCTTTGGAGCGCGATAACCCGAGATTCACATTTTCATATATTAAAGCTCTCTTTGCAACCTGGTGGCATGTTCAAGATTGATTATCAGTGAAAGGAGACTGGTGATTGACAGTCTGACCTCTCCTGCACCTCTTCAACTATGGGATTGTACATTTGGGCAGACTCATTGGGAATAATGTAGTCTCGGATATCCCAGACCTTGGAGCAACGTAAGCTAGGCAACGGTACAAGGCCTGGGGAGGATGTTGGCTTCTCTCTGACATTTCGAAAGAGGAAAAAAAAAATATTCAGAGGAGGGTCCTCTTCAGACAGACAACTCTTCCATCAAATCACGGGTTTGGGTTGGCGGGGCTTAAAATGCGGGCGGGAATTGTGCTCACGTTTATCTGGGCAACAAGTGGATACGGCAGTGACTTGCGTCCTGTTTCGGACTCGTCCTCTCTGTTCCAACTGACGCTGGAACTTCTACAAAAGTGTAAGCTGAAGCATTGGTACAATTGGCATCGGAAGCAACCCGTCTGTCTAGAGAGATGTATCACTAGAGGGGGATGGTTTTGTTTACTTTTCATGTCAACGTGTTATTTTGGGCTCTAACAGAGAAGCAGAGGAGGTGGTCTTGACAATCACTATAAGCCAATTCTGTTTACGGAGATAGTTAGATTGAATCAAATTGGTGATGTTTGTGATGAGAGAAGGCTAGGGGTCAGTAAACGCAAATATAATGAAACTGCTTCTCCAACAGAAATCCCTGATCATGCTTGTAGGCGAAGTCATGGCGACGTTAGCTAGCTAAGTTAATGCGCAGAAACACGTCATAGGGTCTAACGGTCGTGTGGCGCCGAATTGCGCATTTGCAGGCTGTCAAATCAAAGGCCCTGCTACGATATAAGGTTGTTTTGACGAAAATGAAAAACGTGTCACATTCACAAGGTTGTAGATATGACATTTTCAGCTACTTATTTTTCGAGAAAATGTAGAATTTAACACACATTTTTCACTTCTCCCATTGACTGTCAAGTCTGTTTTGCGAGGAATTCCCAAAATGATTATCCTGTTGGACATCCGGGTTTGAAAACTGTTGATAAACTGCTATTTCTGGTTTGACTGTAGGCCTCCTAGACTATTTAATTTAATCCCAAACTCTGTATTTCCATTTACCTTTTAAAAATGCTAAACTGATTGAAAACACGCTAGCTCTTTAACAACGAGTGTCATTTGGCTTGTTCAGGTAGTCTAGAGGTTGCTAGTTCTGATCCCTGAGGGTTGAATATTTCCAATTTAGTATTTACATTTTTTGAATTATGCTCAGTGAGGACTATGGTTGAGGTGATGGTTTCTGGAATAGAAATATACATTTTCTTGTCTTCTTACTGTTAAAGGTTCATCAGAGTCTAAATGTCTCTCCTCCCAGCCAACTATAAAGGCAATATTATATTTTTTATTTGTCTCTCTTAATTGAGACATGTCCAATGCAGTTTTCCTAGATCAAAGGGGAAACTTTGTCTGCTCTGTTTAGTGCCTAAACTAATACAATTACTGCTAACAACTTCCTGTAATGTCTATTGAAGGAACTCCCTGGCCCCCACCTTTGCAGCGCACCAGGATTGGAGTCAAATCAGTTTTCAACTTGCAATCAATTCAGGAAGGGAATTTTAAATTCAATTCATGAATTAACAAATCGTCATAGAATCGTCATAAAACAATGGACAATTTTCAAGACTTGTTGAATTTCAACTCTCTTTCCAAGTTGAACATTAAATTGACCCCAAATCCCCAGCACCCCACACCCCTTTCCCAAATCCTGTCCATCATTTCTCAACTCCAATAATGATGGCACCATCCCAACTATAAGATCCCGGGCCCCTAAAACATACATTGACAGATATGGTAAAGGCAGGTGACTTAGTGTGTTTAATTAATCTATTGGATTTGTCTCTTGGTCTATGATGGTGTTTTGGGGCTTCTTCTCAATCAACATTCCCTCTTCACTAGATGACAATATATACTGTATATTATTTATTATGTCTCTCTCTCCCCCTCTCTCTTTCTCCCCCCCCTCTCTCTTCCCCGCTCTCTTCCCTTTCTCTCCTCTGCTCCTGAAAGACTGAAAACCACAAAAAAGAAGGGGAAAAAAACAAAAAAGCTTTCAGACACGGCAGATTTATCAGTGGCTTTTCTCTGTGGTTGTTTTCCCTGTTTTTCCCTCGCTCTCTCCCACATCTGTTTAAGTTATCTCTTTGCAGTCCGGTGTTACCCTAGAAACCAAAGCAAACAGTGAGCCACTGCAGCCTCAGAGCACAATGTCTCCCTGTCTCCCTCCCTCCCTCCGTCTCTCTCTCTGCTTGCCCCCCTTCATCCCAGAGGCTGCCCTGCCAATCAGACTTCTAAATTGAATTCCTTTTTCTCTCTCCTCCAAAATAAAGAATGATGAGTTTTACAGTGTGTCAGGGGAGAGAAGTGGGGGACAGAGAGCGCTCTGTGGGAATCTATAAGTCTAAGGTTTAAAGAATGAAAAAAGAAACGAGCATTTGGACACACTGTAATATTATATAAACTCAACTTTTTGGAGGGCTCTGTTTTTTCTCCTAATCTGTTTGGGCAACCTATCCTCTACCCTGAAACGGTATTTTGTATGATACAGTGTCTATCCAAATATCACATGAATATCAGTACTGTCCAGAGAAAGGGGAAATCCAGGGCCCACACCTCTATCTAAAGTCCTGTGTGCCAGGCTGCCTCTAGGTGTCTGTAATCACCCACTTCCCCTTTCAATGCCATCAATCTTCCAGTATTACATAAGATTTAGGAGTAGGAAGGGGGGTGTTGTGGGGTGTTGTGGGCAGCCACAGGAAGAGGCGAGGGAAGCGGGAGGGAGGGGGGAGTTAAAGAACATCATCTGAAAGTTAAATCAGCCTCATGCATGAGTAACAGATCCATCTTGTTCTTCTCTGTTGTGGCACTGTGCTCGGTTTCTTCTGGTCTCCACAGAGGGGAGTGGAGTCTCGTCTGGCTCCAGTGTGGTCTCCTCACTCTCCTCTCTTCTGAGAGCACTAGCAAATTACTAGTTAAGTTATTTAGTTAAGCTAAATACAGACACACCCTTTTTCTCTTTATCTATATCTTTGTCTCTCTCTCTCTTTCTCCGACAGACAGGGTATTTTCTGTCTGTCGGTATGTGGTGTGGTGCCGCTGGCAGGCCCCTTATCTCCGTGGTTGCTGTGTGTCGTATCACCCCGTGCCACCCCTCCTGCTCGGGTAGAGAGCCGCCCAGGCCAGAGTACCTAACTCTCTTTCTCTCCTAAACTGCCAGAGGAACTTGAATGCTCCATGTTGTTGACTTTGCTCAATGATCTAGACTCGGACTGGAAAGCAGTCTGTGTTTGTCAAACACTGCAGCCAGGTGGCTCTCATAGCTTGGTCTCTGTCGTCCGCATTAATGAAGATAACCACTAAGCTGTGGTGACAATGTCTCTGTGACAATGTTTCCCCACCTTATCTTTGTGTCATTCTACTCTGCCCCGTTGGCTGTGCCTCTTGATTCCCCTGCCCATGTGTTTCGGTTTAAGCGATTGTACATTAAAGTATGGTTTCTCTACTGTCTGTTGTGGTGTGTTTTGGTATCATGTGTTTTGGTTTATGTTTAGAATCAAGTCTCTCTGTCCTGGAGTTGTTTAGAAGCCTGTAAACACCACAGTCATAAAAACACCTCAAACGTTAAACCGTTGACATCCTCTGTGAACATATTAGTTTTGGGATTGGTGTGTATTGTTTTGTAGTGCTAGGTATTACTGCACTGTTGGAGCTAGAAACACAAGCATTTCACTGCACCTGCGATAACATCTGCAAATACGTGTACGTGACCAATAACAATTTATTCTATGTAACTATCTGTTTTAATGGTCTTTCATATCGCTCATTTTCCTTTTAGGAGTTGAATTTTGTGTGTGTGAGGGGGGAGGGGTGTCTTCGTCAATACTTCCCCGTCTTTTGGAAAAACTTGAGTCATGCTAAATTCATATTATTGTCCAGTGGCGGAAATAATGAACAAGAAAACTACTGAGGATATGCATCATTGAAAACAAAAAGTCTTGTTATATGGAAACCCTGAGGAGACCCTGGTCCCGTGTGGCTCAGCTGGTAGAGCATGGCGCTTGCAACGCCAGGGTTGTGGGTTCAATTCCCACGGGGGGACCAGGATGAATATGTATGAACTTTCCAATTTGTAAGTCGCTCTGGATAAGAGCGTCTGCTAAATGACTTAAATGTAAATGAGATGTTAAGTTACCAAACACAAGTCCAACGGCAGAATATGAGGGTTCCTAGATACCTTTTTATAGCACCACACTAGATAGGACTACAGGATTTCAGATGCTTTTAAAATCCATCTCTTTCATGTTAACAGGGATCCAAACTTTGGAGCTGCAGTTCTTTGAGGAGTGTTTTCATGGTGTCTCCAGGTGTCTTCAGGTGTCTTCAGGTGTCTCCAGGTGTCTCCAGGTGTCTCCATAACCATATTACATTAAAGACTACAGCAGAGTCTTCTGTAGGCTATGTTTGTTGGGGGAAACAGCTGCTGCTGTGTTGACTGTAAGATAAACCTTTTAGAGTATACAATTAAAAAAAAAAATATGTGTGTGTGCCTGTGTGTACATTTAAGATTTAAGTCCAGCGTTGTCCTTCCCCCAGGTTACCAAACACACCTCCCACCTTCCTTCATTTTGTGATGTCAGATTTCTCCTGTAAGATTAATGGGACACCTTATGGCTGATAACCAGATGCAGCAGTGGTAAGGTGTTGGGACTGCTGTTGGGACAGCTTTATGTAGGCCCTAACAGATTGTGGGCACCGTTTGTCACTGTTACAGTGCAATTAATGTATTGTTTAGTGTTGTGTTGTGTAGTGGCTTTGCTGGCATGCTTCCCACTTGTAATTTTTTCCCCCCCACCAAGATTTACATGGTAAAATTGCCACTGTTCCTGTTATATTGAGAGTCAAACTCAGGGTGTATATGTGTAAAGACAGCTAAAAGCCTCTGATCCCTCTCTCTCTCTTCTCTTCTCTTCTCAAATCACATTTTATTGGTCACATACACATATTTAGCAGATGTATTGCGGGTGTAGTGAAATGCTTATGTTCCTAGCTCCAACTGTGCAGTAATATCTAACAATTCACAACATTACACACAAATCTAAAAGTAAAAAAATGGAATTAAGAAATATATAAATATTAGGACGAGCAATGTCTGAGTGGCAATGACAAAAATACAGTAGAATATAATACAGTATGTACATATGAAATGTGTAAACGTTGATAAAGTGACCAGTGTTCCATGTATATGTACATGGGGCAGCAACCTCTAAGGGGCAGTAACCTCTAAGGGGCAGTATCCTCTAAGGGGCAGTATCCTCTAAGGGGCAGTAACCTCTAAGGGGCAGCAACCTCTAAGGGGCAGTAACCTCTAAGGGGCAGTATCCTCTAAGGGGCAGTATCCTCTAAGGGGCAGTAACCTCTAAGGGGCAGCAACCAGGTGGTAGCCAACTACTCCTGAGTGGCGCAGCGGTCTAAGGCACTGCATGTTAGTGCTCGACGCATCACTACATACTATGGTTCGATTCCAGGCTGTATCACAACCCGCTGTGATTGGGAGTCCCATAGGGCGGTGCATAATTGACCCAGCATTAGCTTGGGTAAGGCTGTCATTTAAAAAAATAACTTCTTAACTGACTTGCCTGGTTAAATAAAATACGTTTAACAGTCTGATGGCCTTGAGATAGAAGCTGTTTTCGGTCCCAGCTTTGATGCAGCTGTACTGACTTCACCTTCTGCATGGTAGCTGGGTGAACAGGCAGTGGCTCGGGTGGTTGATGTCCTTGATGATCTTTTTGGCCTTCCTATGAAATCGTGTCCTGGAGGGCAGGTAGTTTGCTCCCGGTGATGCATTGGGCAGACCACACCACCCTCTGGAGAGCCCTGTGGTTGCGGGCGGTGCAGTTGCCGTACCAGGCGGTGATACAGCCCGACAGGATGCTCTCAATTGTGCATCTGTAAAAGTTTGTGAGGGTCTTAGGGGACAAGCCACATTTCTTCATCCTCCTGAGGTTGAAGAGGCGCTGTTGCGCCTTCTTCACCACACTGTCTGTGTGGGTGGACCATTTCAGATTGTCAGTGATGTGTACGCCGAGGAGCTTGAAACTTACTACCTTCTCCGCTGTGATCCCGTCGATGTGGATAGGGGCGTGCTCCCTCTGCTGTTTCCTGAAATCCACGATCAGCTCCTTCGTTTTGTTGACGTTGAGGGAGAGGTTATTTTCCTGGCACAACTCCACTACTTCTCTAGGGAATACACTGTGGGGATGTTATCCGGCTGTGCCGTTTGCTGTGCGTGTGTGTATGTGCCTGCACACACATTTGTGTGATGGTAGAGGAATGGTGCTGTGGTAGAGGTGGGTGATCTGTGTCCATGGATTGTGTTGAGGTGTTGAATACATTTGTACTGGTGCTGTTAGTTTCCCCCTATTTAATCTCTCTGGCAGAAATCCTGTGAAATCCATCTCTCTCTCTCTCTCCCCCTCTCCCCTTTGTCTCTTGTCTCTTTTTCTTCTCCCACAGTAGTGTTCTTCACCTGGAAAGAGGCTTGGAGCAGCTGGGATGGAGTGGATAGCATGAGTTATGAAATGATGTGCAGAACAACACAGCCACAACAACTTGCGGTAGGAACAGCAGGTAACTGCCTCCAGAGATAAAGCTGTCCACTCTCTCTCTCTCTCTCTCTCTCTCTCTCTCTCTCTCTCTCTCTCACTCACTCTACCACCTGCTTTTGGAATAAAGAGAGAGAAGACTTCCTATAGGAAACTTCCAGACTCTCATTTCTGTAACAGTCCTATCGTTCACACAACAAGCTCACACAGTCTCACGTCAGAATTAGTTTAGGCATTAACTCTGAATTTTGAAGGTTAGTCCCTTACCTTAACCATTCAGAGTTAAGTTTCGGGAATAGGCTTAAAACAAAAAAACTACTTTATATCGCTGGATTGAAACTTGCAACCTTTGGAATCAGAGGCAGATGCTTACGCCCATCCAAACCAAAACCTACTTGAAGGTGACAGCGTTCACTGTTGCCCCTAGTGACCAGTTTCCGCATCATCTCCCGACGTCCTCAGACATGGATGGACGTTGAATACTGACTTGTATCACGGTTGACCTGGCTGCTTTCACAGTGCTATCACTTCATCTCAGAGAGCGACGTCGACAAGGACAATCTGTAGTATGAAGGAGCTATTTCAAGAGTGGATCCAGACTGATCGCATCGAGGACGTCATCCAGTCTGACCTAAAAGTCATTCTCCAGATTCTCTCGTTGACTCGTGCTTCTCTCTATTTGCCATTTACCCAGATCCATCCAGGCAAACCAATGTTCACACACACACACACACACACACACACACACACACACACACACACACACACACACACACACACACACACACACACACACACACACACACACACAATGTTCTCCAGTAAAGTAACTCTCCTTTTATCTCCATCGCACACGAGGAAATCAAAGCAACCGCTTTTCTCTAGCTTTTGGGTTTGGGGTAAGAAGAGAGAATGGGAGAAAAACAGATAAGTAGGATCACGGGTGGTAACAGTGAGAGGGAGATAAGAAGAGAGAATGGGAGAAAAACAGATAAGTAGGATCACGGGTGGTAACAGTGAGAGGGAGATAAGAAGAGAGAATGGGAGAAAAACAGATAAGTAGGATCACGGGTGGTAACAGTGAGAGGGAGATTGCAATGAAACACGTGTGTCAAAAGCACCGGCTGCCGTTTATCTCACCTAATTGAACTAGCTGTCAGCGTGGTGTCGTGGGGCTGGGGAACAAGGCTGTATGGGGACCGGGGCTGCTAGGGTATGGTGCAGTGAGTGCTCCCCCACTCAGATGTACAGTATGCAGGGCTGGGTAATGGGATTGCGTCTGAATAGAGGGACACCTTTCTACTCTTGTGTGCTTTGATCTCGGTGTGTGGCGAGGCCCAGGGGAGCTGTGTGTGTGTGTGTGGCGAGGCCCGGGGGAGCTATGTGTGTGTGTGTGTGTGTGTGTGGCGAGGCCCGGGGGAGCTATGTGTGTGTGTGTGTGTGTGTGGCGAGGCCCGGGGGAGCTGTGTGTGTGTGTGTGGCGAGGCCCGGGGGAGGTGTGTGTGTGTGTGTAGCGAGGCCCGGGGTAGGTGTGTGTGTGTGTGTAGCGAGGCCCGGGGGAGGTGTGTGTGTGTGTGTGTGTGTAGCGAGGCCCGGGGGAGGTGTGTGTGTGTGTGGCGAGGCCCGGGGGAGGTGTGTGTGTGTGTGTAGCGAGGCCCGGGGGAGGTGTGTGTTTGTGTGTAGCGAGGCCCGGGGGAGGTGTGTGTGTGTGTATTTAGTGAGGCCTGGGGGAGGTGTGTGTGTGTGTGTGGCGAAGCCTGGGGAACTGTGACTCACTGGAACCAACTGACGCTGCTGTCGCGTCCCCTCCTCTGCTCTCCTTCCTCTCTCCTCTCTTCCCTCTCTCGCCTCCTCTAACTCCTCTCACTCCCTTCTCCTTCTTCAGCTCCCCATCTCCCTCCTCTCTCCCCCTCCTCCCTCTCCTCTCCCCATCATGCTCCTCTTACTGTCTATCCCTCCTCTTGCTTTCTCTTCCTCCTTTCCATCCTCTCTACTCTCACTCCTTTCTATCCTTCTGCTTTTCCCTCTCTCTGTATCCATGCATGCTAATGGGCAGAGCACAGGACCCTACTACTGTAGCCATGCATGCTAATGGGCAGAGCACAGGACCCTACTACTGTAGCCATGCATGCTAATGGCCAGAGCACAGGACCCTACTACTGTAGCCATGGATGCTAATGGCCAGAGCACAGGACCCTACAACTGTAGCCATGCATGCTAATAGCAGAGCACAGGACCCTACTACTGTAACCATGCATGCTGATAGCAGAGCACAGGACCCTACTACTGTAGCCATGCATGCTGATAGCAGAGCACAGGACCTTACTACTGTAGCCATGCATGCTGATAGCAGAGCACAGGACCCTACTACTGTAGCCATGCATGCTAATGGCCAGAGCACAGGACCCTACTACTGTAGCCACACATGCTGATAGCAGAGCACAGGACCCTACTGCTGTAGCCATGCATGCTAATGGTCAGAGCACAGGACCCTACTACTGTAGCCATGCATGCTAATAGCAGAGCACAGGACCCTACTACTGTAGCCATGCATGCTAATAGCAGAGCACAGGACCCTACTACTGTAGCCATGCATGCTAATGGGCAGAGCACAGGACCCTACTACTGTAGCCATGCATGCTAATGGGCAGAGCACAGGACCCTACTACTGTAGCCATGCATGCTAATGGCCAGAGCACAGGACCCTACTACTGTATCCATGCATGCTAATGGGCAGAGCACAGGACCCTACTACTGTAGCCATGCATGCTAATGGCCAGAGAACAGGACCCTACTACTGTAGCCATGCATGCTAATGGCCAGAGCACAGTACCCTACAACTGTAGCCATGCATGCTAATAGCAGAGCACAGGACCCTACTACTGTAACCATGCATGCTAATGGCCAGAGCACAGGACCCTACTACTGTAACCATGCATGCTGATAGCAGAGCACAGGACCCTACTACTGTAACCATGCATGCTAATGGGCAGAGCACAGGACCCTACTACTGTAGCCATGCATGCTGATAGCAGAGCACAGGACCTTACTACTGTAGCCATGCATGCTGATAGCAGAGCACAGGACCCTACTACTGTAGCCATGCATGCTAATGGCCAGAGCACAGGACCCTACTACTGTAGCCACACATGCTGATAGCAGAGCACAGGACTCTACTGCTGTAGCCATGCATGCTAATGGTCAAAGCACAGGACTCTACTACTGTAGCCATGCATGCTAATAGCAGAGCACAGGACCCTACTACTGTAGCCATGCATGCTAATAGCAGAGCACAGGACCCTACTACTGTAGCCATGCATGCTAATGGGCAGAGCACAGGACCCTACTACTGTAGCCATGCATGCTAATGGCCAGAGCACAGGACCCTACTACTGTAGCCATGCATGCTAATGGCCAGAGCACAGGATCCTACTACTGTAGCCATGCATGCTAATGGCTAGAGCACAGGACCCTACTACTGTAGCCACGCATGCTAATGGCCAGAGCACAGGACCCTACTACTGTAGCCATGCATGCTAATGGGCAGAGCACAGGACCCTACTACTGTAGCCATGCATGCTAATGGGCAGAGCACAGGACCCTACTACTGTAGCCATGCATGCTAATGGCCAGAGCACAGGATCCTACTACTGTAGCCATGCATGCTAATGGCTAGAGCACAGGACCCTACTACTGTAGCCACGCATGCTAATGGCCAGAGCACAGGACCCTACTACTGTAGCCATGCATGCTAATGACCAGAGCACAGGACCCTACTACTGTAGCCATGCATGCTAATGGCCAGAGCACAGGACCCTACTACTGTAGCCATGCATACTAATGGCCAGAGCACAGGACCCTACTACTGTAGCCATGCATACTAATGGCCAGAGCACAGGACCCTACTACTGTAGCCATGCATGCTAATGACCAGAGCACAGGACCCTACTACTGTAGCCATGCATACTAATGGCCAGAGCACAGGACCCTACTACTGTAGCCATGCATGCTAATAGCAGAGCACAGGTATTCATATATGTTCAGTCTTGGCCTAACATCCCTGGTTTGTTTCTATGTACCATACTGAAGAGTGGATCCAGGTAGACTAGTGGTTAGAGCGTTGGGCCAGGAACTGAAAGGTTGCTGAATCGAATCCCTGCGCTGACAAATCTGTCGTTCTCTCTCTGAACAAGGCAGTTATCCCACTGTTCCCTGGTAGGCTGTCATTGTAAATAAGAATTTGTTCTTAACTGACTTGCCTAGTTCAATAAAATACTCTAACTGCATATATAAACAGGAGTTCATAAACATTTGAAGGGAAATCCGTGTGAGATGTAGATTTGTTCCCCCTGATTTACTTTTATGCAAATTATCCCCGGCACATGCTATGCACACATTTTGGTATTCAAGGTCCCATACTTCCTATGTTAATTGCTAATGCAGTCTCTCAGCATACAGATGAGACATGTTAAACCCTAGTCACCTCTACAGGCTAGCTGGATGGGTGGTGGGGAGATAGCTAGTGCTGCCTCTACAAGGCCAGGGTGTGTGTATGTGTGTGCTTGCTTTGTGTGTGTGTGTGTGTGTGTGTGTGTGTATGTCCATGCTTGCTATGTGTGCGTGTGTGTTTGTTTTTGTGTGTATGCTTATGTGCTAGTGCATCCGCGAGTGTGTATGCAATGCAATTCTGCCAGGGCCTATTGTAACTTCATTTGATCACCCTGCAATGCAGGAAATGTCAAACTTGTAGTGTATTTGAGGTTTTAAAAGGCTTCTGTTTGTAATTTACACTTTGAATTTCAGACTTGATTTTCCCTTACGAAAAATGTATCAACCCTACAAAAATGTCAATTTCCTTTTGCTGCTGTAGCAAACTGACACAAAATGAAGATCCTACATCTGCACTATCCGTTAGAACTGAACAAGGGACTGGAGCTGTCCTGTACCAGTCCTGTACCAAGGCCTTATCAGTCCTGTACCAGTCCTGTACCAAGGCCTTATCAGTCCTGTACCAGTCCTGTACCAGTCCTGTACCAAGGCCTTATCAGTCCTGTATCAGTCCTGTACCAGTCCTGTACCAAGGCCTATAAGTCCTGTACCAAGGCCTTATCAGTCCTGTACCAGTCCTGTACCAAGGCCTTATCAGTCTTGTACCAGTCCTGTACCAGTCCTGTACCAAGGCCTTATCAGTCCTGTACCAAGGCCTTATCAGTCCTGTACCAGTCCTGTACCAAGGCCTTATCAGTCCTGTACCAGTCCTGTACCAAGGCCTTATCCGTCCTGTACCAGTCCTGTACCAGTCCTGTACCTAGGCCTTATCAGTCCTGTACCAGTCCTGTACCAGTCCTGTACCAAGGCCTATCAGTCCTGTACCAAGGCCGTATCAGTCCTGTACCAGTCCTGTACCAAGGCCTTATCAGTCCTGTACCAGTCCTGTACCAGTCCTGTACCAAGGCCTTATCAGTCCTGTACCAGTCCTGTACCAAGGCCTTATCAGTCCTGTACCAGTCCTGTACCAAGGCCTTATCAGTCCTGTACCAGTCCTGTACCAGTCCTGTACCAAGGCCTTATCAGTCCTGTACCAGTCCTGTACCAGTCCTGTACCAAGGCCTTATCAGTCCTGTACCAGTCCTGTACCAGTCCTGTACCAGTCCTGTACCAAGGCCTGTCAGTCCTGTACCAAGGCCTTATCAGTCCTGTACCAGTCCTGTACCAGTCCTGTACCAAGGCCTTATCAGTCCTGTACCAGTCCTGTACCAAGGCCTTATCAGTCCTGTACCAGTCCTGTACCAGTCCTGTACCAAGGCCTTATCAGTCCTGTACCAGTCCTGTACCAGTCCTGTACCAAGGCCTTATCAGTCCTGTACCAGTCCTGTACCAAGGCCTTATCAGTCCTGTACCAGTCCTGTACCAAGGCCTTATCAGTCCTGTACCAATGCCTTTTCATTCCTGTACCAGTCCTGTACCAGTCCTGTACCAAGGCCTTATCAGTCCTGTACCAGTCCTGTACCAGTGCTGTACCAAGGCCTTATCAGTCCTGTACCAGTCCTGTACCAATGGCTTATCAGTCCTGTACCAGTCCTGTACCAAGGCCTTATCAGTCCTGTACCAGTCCTGTACCAGTCCCGTACCAGTACTGTACCAAGGCCTATCAGTCCTGTACCAAGGCCTTATCAGTCCTGTACCAGTCCTGTACCAAGGCCTTATCAGTCTTGTACCAGTCCTGTACCAGTCCTGTACCAGTGCTGTACCAAGGCCTTATCAGTCCTGTACCAGTCCTGTACCAGTCCTGTACCAAGGCCTTATCAGTCCTGTACCAGTCCTGTACCAAGGCCTTATTAGTCCTGTACCAAGGCCTTATCAGTCCTGTACCAGTCCTGTACCAGTCCTGTACCAAGGCCTTATCAGTCCTGTACCAGTCCTGTACCAGTCCTGTACCAAGGCCTTATCAGTCCTGTACCAGTCCTGTACCAGTCCTGTACCAAGGCCTTATCAGTCCTGTACCAGTCCTGTACCAAGGCCTTATCAGTCCTGTACCAGTCCTGTACCAAGGCCTTATCAGTCCTGTACCAGTCCTGTACCAGTCCTGTACCAAGGCCTTATCAGTCCTGTACCAGTCCTGTATCAGTCCTGTACCAAGGCCTATCAGTCCTGTACCAAGGCCTTATCAGTCCTGTACCAGTCCTGTACCAGTCCTGTACCAAGGCCTTATCAGTCCTGTACCAGTCCTGTACCAGTCCTGTATCAGTCCTGTACCAAGGCCTTATCATTCCTGTACCAGTCCTGTACCAAGGCCTTATCAGTCCTGTACCAGTCCTGTACCAAGGCCTTATCAGTCCTGTACCAATGCCTTATCATTCCTGTACCAGTCCTGTACCAGTCCTGTACCAGTCCTGTACCAAGGCCTTATCAGTCCTGTACCAGTCCTGTACCAGTGCTGTACCAATGGCTTATCAGTCCTGTACCAGTCCTGTACCAATGGCTTATCAGTCCTGTACCAGTCCTGTACCAAGGCCTTATCAGTCCTGTACCAGTCCTGTACCAGTCCTGTACCAGTCCTGTACCAAGGCCTTATCAGTCCTGTACCAGTCCTGTACCAGTCCTGTACCAAGGCCTTATCAGTCCTGTACCAGTCCTGTACCAAGGCCTTATCAGTCCTGTACCAGTCCTGTACCAATGGCTTATCAGTCCTGTACCAGTCCTGTACCAAGGCCTTATCAGTCCTGTACCGTTCCTGTACCCGTCCTGTACCAAGGCCTTATCAGTCCTGTACCAGTCCTGTACCAAGGCCTTATCAGTCCTGTACCAAGGCCTTATCAGTCCTGTACCAAGGCCTTATCAGTCCTGTACCAGTCCTGTACCAAGGCCTTATCAGTCCTGTACCAGTCCTGTACCAGTCCTGTACCAAGGCCTTATCAGTCCTGTACCAAGGCCTATCAGTGCTGTACCAAGGCCTTATCAGTCCTGTACCAGTCCTGTACCAGTCCTGTACCAAGGCCTTATCAGTCCTGTACCAGTCCTGTACCAGTCCTGTACCAAGGCCTTATCAGTCCTGTACCAAGGCCTATCAGTGCTGTACCAAGGCCTTATCAGTCCTGTACCAGTCCTGTACCAAGGCCTATCAGTGCTGTACCAAGGCCTTATCAGTCCTGTACCAGTCCTGTATCAGTCCTGTACCAAGGCCTATCAGTGCTGTACCAAGGCCTTATCAGTCCTGTACCAGTCCTGTATCAGTCCTGTACCAAGGCCTTATCAGTCCTGTACCAGTCCTGTACAAGTCCTGTACCAAGGCCTTATCAGTCCTGTACCAGTCCTGTACCAAGGCCTTATCAGTCCTGTACCAGTCCTGTACCAAGGCCTTATCAGTCCTGTACCAGTCCTGTACCAAGGCCTTATCAGTCCTGTACCAGTCCTGTACCAAGGCCTTATCAGTCCTGTACCAGTCCTGTACCAAGGCCTTATCAGTCCTGTACCAGTCCTGTACCAAGGCCTTATCAGTCCTGTACCAGTCCTGTACCAGTCCTGTAACAATGCCTTATCAGGGATACAGGGCTGAGGAAGAGTAGCCATGTTAGGCCTTATCAGAGACACAGGGCTGAGGAAGAGTAGCCATGTTAGGCCTTATCAGAGACACAGGGCTGAGGAAGAGTAGCCATGTTAGGCCTTATCAGAGAAACAGGGCTGAGGAAGAGTAGCCATGTTAGGCCTTATCAGAGAAACAGGGCTGAGGAAGAGTAGCCATGTTAGGCCTTATCAGAGACACAGGGTCGAGCAGGAGGAGCCATGTTAGGAATGCTGTCCTGTTAGAACTCTGCACTAGTCATGATTGGAGGAGAATCCTGAAGTAGCCTCTGGTCATTATAAAAACTGTCCAGTGTATTTCTATCTATGACAGTGGTAAGGGAGACAGCACCAGACTCCGGCACAAGTCCATTCTCAATGGGAGCATTCATTTATTGGAACTCAATAGGAGACCTCTCTCTAAACCCTCTCACTGGCCTGTGAGGGCTCCCTCACAGGCCAGTGAGGGAGAGAGGGCGGAGGGCGGAGGGGGAAAGGGCGAGAGGGGGGAGGGAATGGGAGAAGGAGGAGAGAGGAGGGAGGACGGGGAGGAGAGGGGGAGAGGGAAGAGAGAGGGGGGAGAGCGAGAGGGAGGAGAGAGGTGGGAGAGGGAGGACAGGGAGAAGAGGGGGAGAGGGAAGAGAGAGTGGGAGAGGGGAGAGAGAGTGGGAGAGGGGGGAGAGAGAGATGGAGAGGGAGAGGAGAAGGGGAGAGAGAGCTGGAGAGGGAGGAGAGAGGGGTAGAGAGTGGGAGAGGGAGAGCTTGAGAGGGAGGAGAGAGAGGGAAAGGGAGACTGGGAGGAGGGGGAGTGGGAGAGGGAGGAGAGAGGGGGAGTGGGAGAGAGGAGGAGAGAGGGGGAGAGGGAGGGATAATTGGATTAGCTGAGGCTGCTCTGAGGTTAATTACAAAGAGGACCGTTATCAGATTAGAATAAACTGTTTGCATATGTCTCTCTTTCCTCGCTCCCCTTCTGCCCCCTCTCTCCCCGTCCCTCGCTCCCCTTCTGCCCCCTCTCTCCCCGTCCCTCGCTCCCCTTCTGCCCCTCTCTCTCCCCGTCCCTCGCTCCCCTTCTGCCCCTCTCTCTCCCCGTCCCTCGCTCCCCTTCTGCCCCCTCTCTCCCCGTCCCTCTCTCCCCTTCTACCCCTCTCTCTCCCCGTCCCTCGCTCCCCTTCTGCCCCCTCTCTCCCTGTCCCTCGCTCCCCTTCTGCCCCTCTCTCTCCTCGTCCCTCGCTCCCCTTCTGCCCCTCCCTCTCCCCGTCCCTCGCTCCCCTTCTGCCCCTTTCTCTCCCTGTCCCTCGCTCCCCTTCTGCCCCTCCCTCTCCCCGTCCCTCGCTCCCCTTCTGCCCCCTCTCTCCCTGTCCCTCGCTCCCCTTCTGCCCCTCTCTCTCCTCGTCCCTCGCTCCCCTTCTGCCCCTCCCTCTCCCCGTCCCTCGCTCCCCTTCTGCCCCTTTCTCTCCCTGTCCCTCGCTCCCCTTCTGCCCCTTTCTCTCCCCGTCCCTCGCTCACCTTCTTCTGTAGGTTCAAATATGTCAGATGGGAAGATCCATTCCACCCACAGACTTGTAAGGAAGACACATTATCGTACTAGAGGAGTACCCATTTCCTGCCCATTTCCGGTTCATTCCCAGACCTATTCCCGGTTCATTCCCAGACCCATTCCCGGTTCATTCCTGGTTCATTCCTAGACCCATTCCCGGTTCATTTCCGGTTCATTCCCGGTTCATTCCTAGACCCATTCCCGGTTCATTTCTAGACCAATTCCCGGTTCATTCCTAGACCCATTCCCGGTTCATTCCCGGTTCATTCCTAGACCCATTCCCGGTTCATTCCCAGACCCATTCCCGGTTCATTCCCGGTTCATTCCCAGACCCATTCCCGGTTCATTCCTAGACCCATTCCCGGTTCATTCCCAGACCCATTCCGGGTTATTTCCCAGTTCATTCCCGGTTCATTCCCAGACCCATTCACGGTTCATTCCCGGTTCATTCCCAGACCCATTCCCAGTTCATTCCCAGTTCATTCCCGGTTCATTCCCAGACCCATTCCTGGTTCATTCCCGGTTCATTCCCATACCCATTCCTGGTTCATTCCCGGTTCATTCCCAGACCCATTCCTGTTTCATTCCCAGACCCATTCCTGGTTCAATCCCGGTTCATTCCCAGACCCATTCCCGGTTCATTCCCAGACCCATTCCTGGTTAATTCCCGGTTCATTCCCAGACCCATTCCCGGTTCATTCCCAGACCCATTCCCGGTTCATTCCCAGACCCATTCCCGGTTCATTCCCAGACCCATTCCTGGTTCATTCCCGGTTCATTCCCAGACCCATTCCTGGTTTATTCCCGGTTCATTCCCAGACCCATTCCTGGTTCATTCCCAGACCCATTCCTGGTTCAATCCCGGTTCATTCCCAGACCCATTCCCGGTTCATTCCCAGACCCATTCCTGGTTAATTCCCGGTTCATTCCCAGACCCATTCCCGGTTCATTCCCAGACCCATTCCCGGTTCATTCCCATACCCATTCCTGGTTCATTCCCGGTTCATTCCCAGACCCATTCCCGGTTCATTCCCAGACCCATTCCTGGTTCATTCCCGGTTCATTCCCAGACCCATTCCCGGTTCATTCCCGGTTCATTCCCAGACCCATTTCATGTATGGACACTATTCTCGTCACTGGTCAGGTTGTCTCTTCATCTCTGTTCCCCCCCCCCCCCCCCATGCGTGTCTGTGTGGATGTGTATGTTAACGTTCACGCATTCACATGGACGCACGCACGCACGCACACAAACACACACATGCAAAGACACACATGCATGGACACACGCACATACTCATGCAAAGTCGCACACACACCTCCCTGTCTGCCTCGCTGTAGCATGGTGACAGTGAGGTTTAGTTAGATTGCTCTCCTCCCAGCTGCTCTTTAGCTGTCACTCCACGCTGAGTGCCAAATAGCACCCTATCCCCTATATAGTGCACTACTTTAGACTAGGGCCCAGCCCATCACAGCACTGAGACATGAGTATTCACTGCTGCTACCAATTATCCACCCTCCTCTGAAATGAAAGCAGGCCTAAATGAACACTTCATGACAGATACTTTCAATTGGTTATCACTTCTGTATCACTTCAGGAGTGAATGGATCCTGTCAAGTAGATGTTACTTGAACTGAGACACTTGGAAATTATTTTATAACATTCTTCAAATATTCCTATAAATGTCTGTTTTAGTCTACTGAAGAGCAAGCTGTTGAGAGTTGTGCTATTATTATTATCTGGTTGTGGCTGAATCTGTCAATGTAGAGTAGCTACAGATGTAGGATCTTAATTTGACCTGTATTGTCACTGCAAAATAATCCTGCAGCAACAGGATTTGAACGTTTAGTCCATAAATGCTGCTTGATCGGTGGTTAGTCGATGTAGCTGGTCAAAATGAGGCTACATGAAAGTGGTATACTGTTAATATTAATAATGTGTGTAATGTGTAATATAATACAATAATGTGTGTTTAGTGCAGGTTTTCAGTGAATTTATGTAAATCCCAAAGCTCATCTGCATTTCCTGCGGGCCAGGAAAATTCTCAGCAACAAAAGGGTGATCAAATTAAATCCTACATCTGTAGGTGTTTTAATCTAAGAAAATGTATGCCCAAAGCAACTTTCAAAGCTAACCCATTTTCCATAACTTCAGGCAACAGAGATCATGGAGTGTGTTGCCGTTTCACCTTTTAATTATGGAGTGTGTTTCCCTTTTAATCACGGAGTGTGTTTCCCTTTTAATCACAGAGTGTGTTTCCCTTTTAATCACGGAGTGTGTTTCCCTTTTAATCACGGAGTGTGTTTCCCTTTTAATCACGGAGTGTGTTTCCCTTTTAATCACGGAGTGTGTTTCCCTTTTAATCACGGAGTGTGTTTCCCTTTTAATCACGGAGTGTGTTTCCCTTTTAATCACGGAGTGTGTTTCCCTTTTAATCACGGAGTGTGTTTCCCTTTTAATCACGGAGTGTGTTTCCCTTTTAATCACGGAGTGTGTTTCCCTTTTAATCACGGAGTGTGGTGCCGTCTGTAGATTATGGAGTTTGTAGCTGTTTTCATACACACTGAGTGTACAAACATTAGGAACTGATATGGACTGACCAGGTGATTCCAGGTGGAAGCTACGATCCCTCATTGATGTCACCTGTTAAATCCACTTCAATCAGTGTAGATGAAGGGGAGGAGACAGGTTAAAGAATAATTTTTAAGCCTTGAGACAATTGAGACATGGGATTGTATGTATGCCATTGGGGGTGAATGGGCAAGACAGAAGATTTAAGTGCCTTTGAACGGGCTAGCACGGCGATGCAGAGACTTAGAGGCCCGCTATTAATCATTTTTACCCATAAAATACAATACAACAACACTGAATGGAATGAGTTGAATCCATGCTGGAATTGATGTTACCACAAATGTATGTTTTCAAATGTGTCTTTCCCCCTGTTGTGCTTTCACAGGACAGTGGTGGGAATACAGAGTTTGGCTGGAGCTCTCTGTCTGTGGAGGCTGGGTGAGCAGCTGGAAGGCTGGGAGATTGGGTGGCAGGAAGACTTGGTGGCAGGGAGGCTAGAAGAATAGGAGGCTGAAAGACAGGAATGCAGGATGGCTGGGTGGCAGGGAGGCTTGGTGGCTGGAAGAATGGGAGGCTGGGTGGCAGGGAGGCTTGGTGGCTGGTTGGCAGGAAGGCAGGGAGGCTTGGTGTCTGGTTGGCAGGAAGGCTGGGTGGCTGGAAGAATGGGTATCAGGGAGGCTGGGAGGCTGAGTCGGAAGGAGGTATGGTGGGTGGAAGGCAGGGTGGCAGGGAGGTAGGGTTTGGTGGAAGGCTAGGTGGCAGGGAGGTAGGGTGGGTGGGAGGCAGGGTGAGAGACTGGGTGGCTGGGAGGTAGGGTGGTAGAGTGGCTGGGAGGTAGGGTGGCTGGGAGGTAGGGTGGCTGGGAGGTAGGGTGGCTGGGAGGTAGGGTGGCTGGGAGGTAGAGTGGCTGGGAGGTAGGGTGGCTGGGAGGCAGGTAGGTAGAGTTGCTGGGAGGCAGGGAGGTAGAGTTGCTGGGAGGCAGGGAGGTAGAGTTGCAGGGAGGTAGAGTTGCTGGGGGGCAGGGAGGTAGGGTGGCTGGGAGGTAGGGCGGCTGGGATGCTTGGTGGTAGGGCGGCTGGGAGGCTGGGCGGCTGGGCGGCTGGGAAGCTGGGAGGCTGGGAGGCTTGGCGGCTGGGAAGCTGGGCGGCTGGGAAGCTGGGAGGCTGGGCGGCTGGGAGGCTGGGAGGTAGGGTGGCTGAGAGGCTGGGTTAGGGGGTGATGGAGTACCCCTGGCCACAGAGGTGGTAGCCATCATTCTTCACCTTCTCTTAATGGCTTTTAGAACAACAGAGCGAGGGTCTGACTCTAACCAGCTACGAGTGGCGCCCTCCTTCGTACCCCGCCAAGCAGAAAGCCAATCACTTAGGAGCTGCGGTTGGAGCTTCGGCCAACCCCAGAAACATAATGGAGGACATTAACACTGAAGCGCTCCACCAACTCCTACAGTCGACTGCCCCCAAAGAGCTCACCTCATCTGGGTTTCTGCATTTTCACTTTCTCTCTTCCTCTCTTGCTCCCTGTGGCCAAATCAAGCTGATGCTAAAGCTGCTGTCTCCAGGCAGTGGTCTGTGGAGTCGTTGATCTCAAAGAA
The DNA here is from genome assembly GCF_016432855.1 of Salvelinus namaycush. Taxonomy (NCBI): domain Eukaryota; kingdom Metazoa; phylum Chordata; class Actinopteri; order Salmoniformes; family Salmonidae; genus Salvelinus; species Salvelinus namaycush. Next base: position 5,404,601 of record NC_052333.1, read on the forward strand.
CAATGATGAACCACCTCGTGGCTAGAGACTGGTGAAGGTCACAGGAGGACTTCAGAGGAAAGGAGGGCAGGACAACGGAGGAGAGGACAGAAGAGGAGAGGCCAGGCCAGGTGCTGGAAGAGAGGAGAGAGGACAGGAGAGGTGAGTCGAGGCCAGGCGCTGGAAGTAGAGGAGAGAGGAGAGGCGAGGCCAGGCCAGGCGCTGGAAGGAGAGGAGAGAGGCGAGGCAAGATCAAGCGCTGAAAGGAGAGGAGAGGCCAGGCGCTGGAAGAAGAGGAGAGGCGTTACGAGGAGAGGAGGGCACCAGAGTTAAAAATGCAATATGTAACTTTTTGGGCGACCTGACCAAATTCACATAGAAACGGCAGTTCTAGATCTGTCATTCCCATGGAACGCAAGTCTAAGAAGCGGTAGATGTTCTATGTGCGCTGTTTCCTTTTTTCCTTTTTTCCTTTTTGCTTTGGGTTTTGTACACCAGCTTCAAACAGCTGAAAATACAATATTTTTGAAAAAATATTTCACAGCAGTTTAGAGGGTACAATGATTCTCTACAGGTGGTCCCATGTGGCTCAGTCGGTTGAGCATGGTGCTTACAATGCCAAGGGTTGTGGGTTCAACTCCCGCTGGAGGTACCCATATGTAAAATGTATGCATGCGCAAGACTATAAGTCACTTTGGACAAAAGTGTCTGCTGAATGGCATATATGAGTTACTTGTTTTGTTACATGAAGTGAAATTAGGCAAACTATTTTAAATTTCAGCAACCAGGAAATGGCGGAGTGATTTCTGCATAGTGCACCTTTCAGAAAACTTCAATCATAAATGTGTTGTTCTCTAGAGAGAACCTGTCAACCTTTGTTTATGAGACTTCTTACCAATAAATGATGCATTATTTGACTTTCTTCCCTCGCTCCAGAGACGTAGCAGTGAGCTCCGTGATTGTTCTCTTAGTGGTCCATTCGGTTCCTTGTGTCAGGTTGGAAGCTAAAAGGAACACAGAAAAATAAAAAACACAGAAAATAAAACCAAGACGTGCTTCTGACATAATGAGAGCTTAGCTCGTCTGTATTTCCCCACAGCCCAGACAAGCTGTCACTGGAAACAAAGGCTTCTGACAACTCTAGAGTATTTACTGGAGCATACGGAAAAGTAAACACACACACACACACACACACACACACACACACACACACACACACACACACACACAGAGTTTTCTACAACTAGCCTTGTTACAACTAATCCTATTTTCCCTAACCCTAACCCTAAACCAAACTCTAACCTGTACCTTAACTTTAACCCAAAAACCTAACCTTGATCCTAAACCTATTCTAACCTTAACCCCCTACAAATAGCGTTTGACCTTGTCCCCACAAGTATAGTTAAACACGTCCACGTCCACATCCACATCCACACACACACAGGGCCGAATCCAGGCATAAGCGACGTAAGCCCCCCCCCCCAATATCTCTCTCTCTCTCTCTCTCTCTCTCTCTCTCTACAGTACCAGTCAAAAGTTTGGACACACCTACTCATTCAAGGGTTTTTCTTTATTTTTACTATTTTCTACATTGTAGAATAATAGTGAAGCAATCAGGACTATGAAATAACACATATGGAATCATGTAGTAACCTATTTACAACATATTACAACATATTTTGAAACAAATCAAAATAGACTTTTGATTCTTCACCCTCTGCTGCAGATTGGAGGTCAGTACACCACCGCCACCAGCCTGTATCAATCATATCACACTCAAAGTCGCTTAGGCCACTAGTTTTGCCAATTCTAACATTCAATCAAACAATAACTGAATGCCTCAATTCCTGTCTGCCTGTTTTATATAGCAAGACACGGCCACGTGACTCACTGTCTGTAGGAGCGATACATTTTTGTGAACGGGGTGATGTACCTAATAAACTGTCCGGTAAGTGTGTGTATGTATGTATATATACACACTGCTCAAAAAAATAAAGGGAACACTAAAATAACACATCCTAGATCTGAATGAATGAAATATTCTTATTAAATACTTTATTCTTTACATAGTTGAATGTGCTGACAACAAAATCACACAAAAATTATCAATGGAAATCAAATTTATCAACCCATGGAGGTCTGGATTTGGAGTCACACTCAAAATTAAAGTGGAAAATCACACTACAGGCTGATCCAACTTTGATGTAATTTCCTTAAAACAAGTCAAAATGAGGCTCAGTAGTGTGTGGCCTCCACGTGCCTGTATGACCTCCCTACAACGCCTGGGCATGCTCCTGATGAGGTGGCGGATGGTCTCCTGAGGGATCTCCTCCCAGACCTGGACTAAAGCATCCGCCAACTCCTGGACAGTCTGTGGTGCAACGTGGCGTTGGTGGATGGAGCGAGACATGATGTCCCAGATGTGCTCAATTGGATTCAGGTCTGGGGAACGGGCGGGCCAGTCCATAGCATCAATGCCTTCCTCTTGCAGGAACTGCTGACACACTCCAGCCACATGAGGTCTAGCATTGTCTTGCATTAGGAGGAACCCAGGGCCAACCGCACCAGCATATGGTCTCACAAGGGGTCTGAGGATCTCATCTCGGTACCTAATGGCAGTCAGGCTACCTCTGGCGAGCACATGGAGGGCTGTGCGGCCCCCCAAAGAAATGCCACCCCACACCATGACTGACCCACTGCCAAACCGGTCATGCTGGAGGATGTTGCAGGCAGCAGAACGTTCTCCACGGCGTCTCCAGACTCTGTCACGTCTGTCACGTGCTCAGTGTGAACCTGCTTTCATCTGTGAAGAGCACAGGGCGCCAGTGGCGAATTTGCCAATCTTGGTGTTCTCTGGCAAATGCCAAACGTCCTGCACGGTGTTGGGCTGTAAGCACAACCCCCACCTGTGGACGTCGGGCCCTCATACCACCCTCATGGAGTCTGTTTCTGACCGTTTGAGCAGACACATGCACATTTGTGACCTGCTGGAGGTCATTTTGCAGGGCTCTGGCAGTGCTCCTCCTTGCACAAAGGCGGAGGTAGCGGTCCTGCTGCTGGGTTGTTGCCCTCCTACGGCCTCCTCCACGTCTCCTGATGTACTGGCCTGTCTCCTGGTAGCGCCTCCATGCTCTGGACACTACGCTGACAGACACAGCAAACCTTCTTGCCACAGCTCGCATTGATGTGCCATCCTGGATGAGCTGCACTACCTGAGCCACTTGTGTGGGTTGTAGACTCCGTCTCATGCTACCACTTGAGTGAAAGCACCGCCAGCATTCAAAAGTGACCAAAACATCAGCCAGGAAGCATAGGAACTGAGAAGTGGTCTGTGGTCACCACCTGCAGAACCACTCCTTTATTGGGGGTGTCTTGCTAATTGCCTATAATTTCCACCTGTTGTCTATTCCATTTGCACAACAGCATGTGAAATTTATTGTCAATCAGTGTTGCTTCCTAAGTGGACAGTTTGATTTCACAGAAGTGTGATTGACTTGGAGTTACATTGTGTTGTTTAAGTGTTCCCTTTATTTTTTTGAGCAGTGTATATTTTATTTTTAAGCTGTCATTACATCAGAAGTACTTGGCTTTATTTTTCTGTGTTCCTTTTAGCTTCCAACCTGACACAAGGAACCGAATGGACCATTAAGAGAACAATGAAGGAGCTCACTGCTACGTCTCTGGAGCGAGGGAAGAAAGTCAAATAATGCATCATTTATTGGTAAGAAGTCTCATAAACAAAGGTTGACAGGTTCTCTCTAGAGAACAACACATTTATGATTGAAGTTTTCTGAAAGGTGTACTATGCAGAAACCACTCCGCCATTTCCTGGTTGCTGAAATTCAAATAGTTTGCTCAGTCGGGGTCTCAACTTATTGTTGAGAGTTAAAATAATACAATACACAAGGTGCAAGTTCGAAATTTGGTTGTTGATCCCGTTGTCAGTAACTGACAGTCAATCAATTAGCCGCCTCCGCTAACAATTTTTAGAGTGGTAAATTAGTCTAGCCAGTTATCTAAACATGTAGTATTCATGGCCGAATACCGGCCGGGCACCCAGGGCATGTGCCCAAGGGCCCTGACCTCCAGGGGGCATTTCATGCCAAATAGTGTCCCCATCTACGTCACAATGGGATTCGATGAGTTCTACTGTAGATTCTGTTGCTAGGGCTGTTGCTAGGGCTGTTACTCAAATTCTGACCGGATTATGTAATGAGCCAAAGTGTCCGTTGCTATGCTGGTTGCTTGGCTATTTCACCTCAGAAGCGCTCGCATGGTCCGCACAAAAAATGAATCATAATAGAGGACTACTGAAATTATATTATTTCAGTGTAGATATGGGAAGCGCAGATGAAAATAAAAACATGACGGCCAGACAAGCCAGTGAATGAATCAAACGTATTTGCGTATGAATGGAGTGGAAATTAGCTGACTTGGTGATCTGTAAGGTGTATTTAATTTGAATGTGTCAAGCAGATGACACGTTTTCTTTGACATTTCTGAAACGTAGCAGCGTTTAAGACGTGGATTTCATGTTGTCATGTTAACAAGTTCCCCAAAAGTAGTTTGAATTAACATTTTTGTTTTATTAGCGAAACAAAACTTGTTTAAACAGCAAAATTGTCGTGGAAATCAGCCTTGTTCGCATTGCAATGATGAAAAGAACGTCATTTAGGCTGTAATGATCTCCAAAATTCTAATCATTAGCTAATTACACCGTTGATATGACAACGGACGCTAATAGTTTATCAAATCCCATTGTAACGTAGAGGGGGACACCATTTGGCCAGGGGACACCATTTGGCCAGGGGACACCATTTGGCCAGGGGACACCATTTGGCCAGGGGACACCATTTGGCCAGGGGACACCATTTGACCAGGGGACACCATTTGGCCAGGGGACACCATTTGGCCAGGGGACACTATTTGGCCAGGGGACACTATTTGGCCAGGGGACACCATTTGGCCAGGGGACACTATTTGGCCAGGGGACACCATTTGGCCAGGGGACACCATTTGGCCAGGGGACACCATTTGGCCAGGGGGCACCATTTGGCCAGGGGACACCATTTGGCCAGGGGACACCATTTGGCCAGGGGGCACCATTTGGCCAGGGGACACCATTTGGCCAGGGGACACTATTTGGCCAGGGGGCACCATTTGGCCAGGGGGCACCATTTGGCCAGGGGACACCATTTGGCCAGGGGACACTATTTGGCCAGGGGACACCATTTGGCCAGGGGGCACCATTTGGCCAGGGAACACTATTTGGCATGACAGGCCCCAAAAGGCTATAGCCAGCCTTATACACACGCATTCATCAAGTCAAGTGCAAACATTCCCTTTTCCTTCACAAAAGACTACTTTAACTTCTTTCTGCACTTTGTCCAGCACCTTGCCTCTGTAACCCCTGTAGCCCCTGTAACCTCTGTAACCCCTGTAACCTCTGTTGCCTCTGTATCCTCTGTTGCCCTGTAACCTCTGTAACCTCTGTTGCCTCTGTAACCTCTGTAACCCCTGTAGCCTCTGTAGCCTCTGTTGCCCCTGTATCCTCTGTTGCCTCTGTATCCTCTGTTGCCCTGTAACCTCTGTAGCCTCTGTAACCTCTGTAGCCTCTGTAACCTCTGTAGCCTCTGTTGCCCCTGTAACCTCTGTAGCCTGTGTTGCCTCTGTAACCTCTGTTGCCTCTGTAACCCCTGTAGCCCCTGTAGCCCCTGTAACCTCTGTAACCTCTGTAGCCTCTGTAACCTCTGTAACCCCTGTAGCCCCTGTAACCTCTGTAACCCCTGTAACCTCTGTTGCCTCTGTATCCTCTGTTGCCCTGTGTTACGCACGCCTCTGAGAAGAGGGAACGCAACACCCTGCTACAACTCAACTCCCCGTGAAGTGAAAAGAGGTATGAACTGTAGGTGCGAGAAAGGACGACAAAGGCAGAATTTACCGTTTACTAGGATTTATTTCCTACACGGTAATATGGGGAAAAGGGGCTGGACGGAACCAAAGGAAAGAAAGTAAATATCAAAGCTCCCCCTCTCCTATCTAACCTGCCTACCCACTTAACTTACTTATCTTAGCACCACCTGGTGCCCTAACCAAAATACAGGGGGTGGTCCGCCCAGGTCTTACCTAGTGTGCCTAGACAGTGAATATACTACGGGTATATGTATGCCCGCGGGCCTCTTGCCTAAGCACTCCCAAAGTGCCTTCCCCTTCCCCCCTGAGAACAAATGAAACAGAATAATTATTAACAATTTCACAAACACTTTACAACAAAACTGAGTAAACTAACTCAGGCCACTAAAGAAACTTTGACAAAGCAACAAACACAGAACATATCAAAGCTGCTACCAACAACAACTAACACATTACATACCACACTTTCTGTTAAACAACCAACACTATATCATAATCTAATTCTCCAGCAAGGATCTCAGCCTGCCTATCATCTCTCTCTCTCTCTAATCTCTCCAAAATATTCAATCTTCTCTCCTCCTGAACAGAACACTGGCTTTTATATAGCTTCAGGAGTCTAATTGGATACAGCTGCATCTTGACGAGGGGGCGGGGTCAGCTCTCTAATCATCCATTAGCCATTGAGTCGACCAATCAGCTGGTTGGGGAGGCTTCCAGGAAGCCATCTCCTGAAACACACACACTCAAATACAACACAGAAACTGGGGAACGTAACACCCTGTAACCTCTGTAACCTCTGTAACCTCTGTAACCCCTGTAACCTCTGTAACCCCTGTAACCTCTGTAAACTCTGTAACCCCTGTAACCTCTGTAACCTCTGTAACCCCTGTAACCTCTGTAACCCCTGTAAACTCTGTAACCTCTGTAACCCCTGTAACCTCTGTAACCCCTGTAAACTCTGTAACCTCTGTAACCCCTGTAACCTCTGTAACCCCTGTAACCTCTGTAAACTCTGTAACCCCTGTAAACTCTGTAACCTCTGTAACCTCTGTAACCCCTGTAACCTCTGTAACCCCTGTAACCTCTGTAACCTCTGTAACCCCTGTAACCTCTGTAAACTCTGTAACCTCTGTAACCCCTGTAACCTCTGTAACCCCTGTAACCTCTGTAACCCCTGTAACCTCTGTAACCTCTGTAACCTCTGTAACCCCTGTAACCCCTGTAACCTCTGTAACCCCTGTAACCTCTGTAACCCCTGTAACCTCTGTAAACTCTGTAACCTCTGTAACCTCTGTAACCCCTGTAACCTCTGTAACCTCTGTAACCCCTGTAACCTCTGTAACCTCTGTAACCCCTGTAACCCCTGTAACCTCTGTAACCCCTGTAACCTCTGTAACCCCTGTAACCCCTGTAACCCCTGTAACCTCTGTAACCCCTGTAACCTCTGTAACCCCTGTAACCTCTGTAACCTCTGTAAACTCTGTAACCTCTGTAACCTCTGTAACCCCTGTAACCTCTGTAAACTCTGTAACCCCTGTAACCTCTGTAACCCCTGTAACCCCTGTAACCTCTGTAACCCCTGTTTCTTGTGTTACCTCTAATTCTGTTACCTCTGACTCTGTAGCCTCTGTTACCCCTGTAACCTCTGTTTCCCCTGTTACCACTGTACCCCCGTTACCCCGTTAACCTCGTTACCCCTCTTTCCTCTGTAACCTCTACCACTGTAGCCTCTGTTTCCCCTGTTACCCCTGTTACCCCTGTAGCCTCTGTATCCTCTCTAGCCTCTGTAACCTCTGTTGCCTCTGTAACCTCTGTTGCCTCTGTAACCTCTGTTGCCTCTGTAACCTCTGTTGCCTCTGTAACCTCTGTTGCCTCTGTAATCTCAGTAAACTCTGTTACAATAGTATCTCTCTGTACCATATCATGTTACCCTGAATGATGCTCTTTTTCATATTTCTGTCTCTGCCTGTCATTCTGTAGTGGAAATTCCACTTCACTTTTAGTTTGTTCCTCAATTCATGCACCTTGGTTGGAGAGTAAGGTGCTGTGTTCCCTTCCCTTCTGTCTGTCTTTCTGTCCGAACCTCTGTCTGTCTGTCCAAACCTCTGTCTGTCCCAACCTCTGTCTCTACATGGTCCTGATGAGGCAGACCTTGGCCATGGAGAGCTTTACTGGAGTGAATCTCAGACCAATGGCATTGCTGCCGTCGCCACAAACATGAACCGTAAAATAATGATCTCAACCGCACGCCTTTTCTGATTCTGCAGTGCCCCCTGTGATTGTTCCCTATCCTTTGCTTCTATTCTTTGGATCCCTTAAGTGTGAAAAAAGGAAAAGGCCATCCCACACAAAGCCTTGTGGTTAAAGGACAGGTGTAGTGACAATGTTCTTTTGGACAGGAAATGAACTTTGGAGAGGTGGCCCTCTTTCATTTGAAGATAATAGATCCACTGTCAATTCCCTCTACTACATCTATCACAAATGTCATTCCTACTGTCATATTTCCATGCACACTGTAATGCTAATGTAATCTTGTCTTGGTTGTCTGTTGTGCTTTAGTTGTACATCAGCAAGTGTCCTGTCTGGCCATGGAGAGCTTGTTGATTAGATTGCCATCCAGTGCCTTGAAACACCTGTCCGCTTTGACTGACTTAAAAAAACAGACAGTCCCTCAGCAAGCCTTTTCTCCGAATTTCATTCATGAATGAAATCTATCTGAGTTTCGTGATCTGATTCAACGTTTCTCCGACGTACTACTCCTCAGCCGTGCTTCCCCTTTTCATCTGGCAAAGGCCTCATGATTCATTTACATTTCAAATCTTGCTTCTTGGCACAGACTCTGCTCCTATGGCACTACGGGGGCAGAGGATCCGAGATTTAACTATTTACAACTACCAAGAACTTGTGCAACGGTATCTAACAATCCAAGTAACTTAGGTGAAGAAGATATCTGTTGCTAAAGTGTGGGATGATTGGAATCCTCTTCGCTGGATGAAGTCACTTAGTCTTTTTTTAAATAGCGTATTCAGACTGCAGAACAAAACATGGCCAACCACCTCTATGATTTCTGGTAGACTGCTTTACAGACAGGACATGGCGACAAAGAGACGTCTTTTGTGTGCCTCTCTGGTGTGTATGTACTGTATTTGTGTTTCTGTGTGTCGGTCTGTCTGTCTGTCGGGGTGTGTGATCCAGACTTGAGGGCTTTGAGATGTGTGATCCTCTCATATACATGGCGTTACAGTAAGCCGACAGTGATGAGGGGTTGAGTAGAGAATGTTACGGCCCACTTCATCTTAGTGTTAGGATGTGTGTGTGTGTGTGTGTGTGTGTGTGTGTGTGTGTGTGTGTTTGTGCTTGCGTCCCACTCCAGCTTAGTCTAACTGGTCACATACTTCAATTCAACGTTGGTTCATCATATATGCATAGTCACTTTAACCATACCCACATGTACATACTATCTCAATAAGCTTGACTAACCCGTGTCTGTATATAGCCTTGCTACTCTTATTTTCAAATGTCTTTTTACTGTTGTTTTATTTCTTTACTTACCTACACACACACACACACACACACACACACACACACACACACACACACACACACACACACACACACACACACACACACACACATACTTTTTTTTCTCCGCACTATTGGTTAGTAAGCATTTCACTGTAAGGTCTACACCTGTTGTATTCAGCATTTCACTGTAAGGTCTACACCTGTTGTATTCAGCATTTCACTGTAAGGTCTACACCTGTTGTATTCGGCGCACGTGACAAATAAACTTTGATTTGATTCAACGTAATTTCAGTCAGGGACGCTTTAGTTCAGTCAGGGACGCTTTAGTCAGGGACGCTTCATTCAGGGATGCTTTAGTTCAGTCAGGGACGCTTTAGTTCAGTCAGGGACGCTTTAGTTCAGTCAGGGACACTTTAGTTCAGTCAGGGATGCTTTAGTTCAGTCAGGGACGCTTCAGTTCAGTCAGGGACGCTTCACTTCATTCAGGGACGCTTTAGTCAGGGACGCTTCACTTCATTCAGGGACGCTTCAGTCAGGGACGCTTTAGTTCAGTCAGGGACGCTTCAGTTCAGTCAGGGACGCTTCACTTCATTCAGGGACGCTTTACTCAGGGACGCTTCACTTCAGTCAGGGACGCTTTAGTCAGGGACGCTTTAGTTCAGTCAGGGACGCTTCAGTCAGGGACGCTTTAGTTCAGTCAGGGACGCTTTAGTTCAGTCAGGGACGCTTTAGTTCAGTCAGGGACGCTTTAGTTCAGTCAGGGACGCTTCAGTTCAGTCAGGGACGCTTCAGTCAGGGACACTAGTTCAGTCAGGGACGCTTCAGTCAGGGACGCTTTAGTTCAGTCAGGGACGCTTTAGTTCAGTCAGGGACGCTTTAGTTCAGTCAAGGACGCTTCAGTTCAGTCAGGGACGCTTTAGTTCAGTCAAGGACGCTTCAGTTCAGTCAGGGACGCTTCACTTCATTCAGGGACGCTTTAGTCAGGGACGCTTCACTTCAGTCAGGGACACTTCAGTCAGGGACGCTTCACTTCATTCAGGGACGCTTTAGTCAGGGACGCTTTAGTCAGGGACGCTTTAGTCAGGGACGCTTTAGTCAGGGACGCTTTAGTTCAGTCAGGGACGCTTCACTTCATTCAGGGACGCTTTAGTCAGGGACGCTTTAGTCAGGGACGCTTCATTCAGGGACGCTTCAGTCAGGGATGCTTCACTTCATTCAGGGACGCTTCAGTCAGGGACGCTTCAGTCAGGGATGCTTCACTTCATTCAGGGACGCTTCAGTCAGGGACGCTTCAGTAAGGGACGCTTCACTTCATTCAGGGACGCTTCAGTTCAGTCAGGGACGCTTCAGTTCAGTCAGGGACGCTTCAGTCCGGGGGGGGGGGGGGGGGGGCTTGTTGATGACAATGAAGCTAAGTGTATGGCCAATAGTGGTGAAAACAGGTCATGAGTAGTGGGCTGATATTAACTCCAGGTACCAGGGCATCACCCATCTGCAACCTGGCAGACAAAGATTATCATCTGTATGTTTACCAAGAGTAGGACAGGAAAGCTAGTGTGGATGTAGTGTGGATGTAGATGTGGATGTAGTGTAGATGTAGTGTGGATGTAGATGTGGATGTAGTGTGGATGTAGTGTAGATGTATTGTGGATGTAGATGTGGATGTAGATGTGGATGTAGTGTAGATGTATTGTGGATGTAGATGTGGATGTAGATGTGGATGTAGTGTAGATGTATTGTGGATGTAGATGTGGATGTAGATGTGGATGTAGTGTGGATGTAGTGTAGATGTAGTGTAGATGTAGTGTAGATGTAGTGTAGATGTAGTGTGGATGTAGTGTAGATGTAGATGTAGTGTGGATGTATTGTGGATGTAGTGTGGATGTATTGTGGATGTAGATGTGGATGTAGTGTAGATGTAGATGTAGATGTCGTGTGGATGTAGTGTGGATGTCGTGTGGATGTAGTGTAGATGTATTGTGGATGTAGATGTGGATGTAGATGTGGATGTAGTGTAGATGTAGATGTGGATGTAGTGTAGATGTAGATGTGGATGTGGATGTGGATGTAGTGTAGATGTAGTGTAGATGTGGATGTAGTGTAGATGTGGATGTAGTGTAGATGTGGATGTAGTGTAGATGTAGATGTGGATGTAGTGTAGATGTAGATGTAGTGTGGATGTAGTGTAGATGTCGTGTGGATGTCGTGTGGATGTAGTGTAGATGTCGTGTGGATGTCGTGTGGATGTAGTGTAGATGTCGTGTGGATGTCGTGTAGATGTAGTGTAGATGTAGTGTAGATGTCGTGTGGATGTAGTGTAGATGTAGTGTAGATGTAGTGTAGTTGTCGTGTAGATGTAGTGTAGATGTAGTGTAGATGTCGTGTGGATGTAGTGTAGATGTAGTGTGGATGTATTACATTTGTTTTATTTGACCCATATTTTACCAGGTAAGTTGACTGAGAACACATTCTCATTTACAGCAACAGGAAGCTTCAGTCAGGGATACTACAAACAAGTTCATATAGGAGTGTGGATCTAGTGTGGATGTCATCGGGGCCAGCAGCATACCACCCTGTATCCCACTGCTGGCTTGCTGGAAGTGGTTTTGGAGGGCCAGTAGGAGGCACCCTTTCCTCTGGTCTAAAAAATATAAATATATCCCAGTGTCCTAGGGCAGTGATTGGGGACATTGCCCTGTGTAGGGTGCTGTCTTTCTGGATGGGATGTTAATCGGGTGTCCTGACTCTCTGTGGTCACTAAATATCCCATGGTGCTTAATGTTAGAGTAGGGGTGTTAACCCTGGTGTCCTGGCTAAATTCCCAATCTGGCCCTCGTACCATCATGGCCACCTAATCATCCCCAGATTCCAGTGGTGGGCCGTCAGGGCCTGCAAGGCCTTCTCTGCTGGCCTAAACATCATCAGAATATATATTTTTTTTAAATATATTTTCCCACAAATATGTATTAAATTATTCCCCAGAGTAAGAGTTATACTCTTCATTTCATAGCTTTCCTCTTGGTTGCACTGCTTCCAGCCCCAGGTTGAGATTTGGAGGGCTGGTCTTTATGTTAGATCTTTTATCCAATCATATTCAGCCATCGTGTGTTGCCAGGGGTCTAAAATCTGCCCTCAGGCCTTCAGAATCAACAGTGCGGGCGCTTGTCGCTTATAGTGAATGGAAATGAAAATTTAGTGTCAACCAATCAGCTTTAGAGTTGGCTATTGTACGCCTGCTGGCTGGCTCCAGTGTTACACAGGAGCCAGCTAGCAGGCGTAGTGCGTGCACGTCTTTTGATTGGATTACCAATATTGAGAGGCAGGTCCTATGGAGATCTAGGAAACTGAATTTGATAAACGAATTAATTTGCGTACTACTAAGCTGTTTTTTCAACCCACAATGGCGGAAGGAGGAGAAGATATCGATTTGGTCGAGGATATAATTATAACGCCATTCTCAAGACGAACTTTTCAAGAAAAGTTAGACATTGTAAGGAGAGGTCGCCCGACGCCACAAAGCCTGTCACAGGCGGGAAAGGGCTTCGTTCGCTCGCCACTTTCAAAGTTTCAACTACGAGCGCTGTCAATGGCTCACAGGCTCCTTGGCTCCGAGAAGCACTGCAAACTGTACTGCTGGGAATGCCTATTATTTGCAAGTGATCGATTTGGTGTTTGGAGCCACACTGGCTTTGCAAACTTGAGTTGTCTAACCAAGGCAGCAACGAGACACCAAAGTACGGCTGGGCACTAACAAGCAATGGTGCTTTTGAAAACTTTTGGGGACACCGGAGTGGATCTACAGCTCAAAGAACAAGCGCGCAGGGCAACGGAGCTGCACAATGAAAAGGTGAAGGGAAATATTGAAAAGACTCATTGATTGTGTCATGTTTTTGGGTAAACACTGTTTACCCAAAAATGTAAATTTGTCAATTTCAAGGTGACGCAACGCCTGGTTATACTGCGTTTCTGTCTAAATGTATAGTGTCTAGAGCCATGGCATCATAATGAGGTGGATTAATTCGGGTGGGACTGTGTAGTACCTCACTGAAGGCCCAGGCCCCAGGCCCACGGCACGCCACTGCCAGATTCCCATTGGGTCATTCATCTCCCCTTCCTCTCCCCTGTAACTATTCTCCAGGTTGTTGCTGTAGATGAGAATGTGTTCTCAGTCAACTAACCTGGTAAAATAAGGGATAAAAAATAAAATTATTTTTAAAATTCCATCCAACACCACATCCTCAGAATAAATCAAAACATGTTTTAGTGCATCATTGCCTCAGAGACCTTTTTTCCTGCTTAGTTTGGGTATTTCTCTGGCGTTCACGCTTGGCTGCCTTTTAAGAGCCCCAATGTTTGTTTTGTTTTCTGTTTTATATTTTTATATTTTTTTCCACCCAGTTTAACTCACCGACCCACTGGGGGAAAACTGTGAAATGACAATGGAGATGGGGGCGTGCTAACAAATTCCCTCAATATAAGATACACTTTTGTCATGCACTAGAAAAGGACCTGAGATATGGACACATCCCTGATGGTATTAGGTGTGCAGAATTTGTATGGCAAAGGGAGTGGAAGGAGGGAGGGATGGATAGGAGAAATGGGGCTGAGTGAATGGCATTCAGTTCGTGCATTGTTTAAAGGCCCAGTGAAGTCAAAAATAAGATTATACTGTGTTTTACATTTCTACACTATGAGGTTAGAATAATACTGTGAAATTGTGAAAATGATGACAGCGCCCATTTAATGTAAGAGCGGTGTGACGACCCTCCCACTGTCTGCCGTATTCTTTCTCTTTGATCTTGTTTTTCTTATTAGGATGTCGGTGGGCGGAGCTGGGAGGGTCGTCAGCTACATGGGAAACACCTGGGCCCGGGTGTGTCCCGGGATAAATACACCTCTTCCCCATTCATTGAGGAGACTCTCTCCATGAAGACACACTGATAGATTTTGGTTGTGGCTGTTTTTGTGGCTGTTTTGTGTGTTTGCTTTGGCACCTTACAACCCCCCTCATTATCACATCTATACACGCAACCACTCACTTACACTACTGACTACTGACTACACACACCAGTATTAATTGTATTTAGGTTACTTCAGTTAATTAATAAATATATTTTTGTTATTCCTTATCTCCACATTGTCTCCCTTTTTGTTACAAACTTTGAGTGACAGCAGTTTGGAAAGACTACCTGAAATTTCAGACTGTTTTGCTGCCAATAACAGTTAGTTTTCAGTTCAGTACTCCCAGACAGTCCTACCAAATTATTGCTTGAGAAATTATTCTTTGCTAAGAAGCTATTTTTTTAATTTTTTTTAAACGATTTTAATTAGAAACAATCACAGTAAGGTTCTTAATTGTTACCCAGATAAAACTGGCTCCATTGGACATTTAAGCTGTGTGACAGAAACTAGATTAAAGCTGGAAGGATGTGTGCAGCTAGCTGCCGGGAACAGCCTATAGAACAGCAGGGTATATTGATGATGGCTGGGGAGTAATGGCGTGGGTTTAGTGTGGGTCATGGGGATTGGCTAATGAAGACTTATGTGGGGAGGGGACGAAAGCATTACTTCAAATTAATTTCAGCCTGAGACCGAGAGCAGATCACCTTGGTTCAGAATTAGCAAGAAGTCTGTAAAATTCTCAAAAGTGCTGGAAGAAGCACCTTGTTGGAAGAGTAGTCCCCTCCAGAACCTCCTACCTTTAATTCCTCTGTGGGTGAAATGACGTCAGTATTAAAATAATCTGGACCAATTCGTTTTTAGGGATTGATACTAGTGGGGTGAAGTCAATAAGGCTAAGTTATATAATGTGAGTGTGGTCTGTAAGCTGCTCATGTGCATAAGCATGTATATGTTTTGAGAGACAGACAGACAGACGGACGGACGGACGGACGGACGGATGGATGGACAGAGAGAGAGAGAGGGACAGACAGACAGACACGGACAGACGGACAGAGAGAGAGCGAGACAGACAGACAAACAGACAGACAGAGCGAGGGTAGTGACTCAACATATCTCTGAAGGTTGGAAAGAGCGTCACACAATGTGAATATTCCAGTCAATGCAAAAGCTTTACAGAAACTCTGACAGTGGGGAATGTGAAAAGAGTTGCTTAACTATGATCAACTGCTCTTTCTGTCCTTAATGCTACAGCGGTTCAAAAAGGATCCATTGCAGGCCATCCCTGAAGTCTAACTGCAGAGTACAGCTGTAAACTCTCTCTCTCTCTCTCTCTCTCTCTCTCTCTCTCTCTCTCTCTCTCTCTCTCTCTCTCTCTCTCTCTCTCTCTCTCTCTCTCTCTCTCTCTCTGTGTGTGTCCTGAGTCCTCTCAACGCTATCAGGAGGCAGTACTAGCAGTGATCAGGAAGTCACCAACCACATCGCCTCCCAAACAAAATCATCAATACTTCTTCTACTCCTATCACCATGGCAACAGCCGGAATAAAAATCCCAAAGGCACTGTAGTAGGAGCCTTGAGATTTCCCACACCCCGCCTGCATGGATATCATATCGCCATTCAAACACTTCAGAATGATTGATTAGAGAAGAGGGGGATGAAGAGAACACAAGGTGAAGATACTGTATGTGTGTTGCAAGAGAAGAGTAACGGAGTAGGGGAAAGATGATCTCCAAAATGGTCTCACTTTCAACTCCAAAGCTTGTGTTCTACACCACTACCTTCATCAGATGAAGTGATGTAGGGCAATGTTTTCTATCATACCCAGAGAGGGGGAGAAAAGAGAGAGAGATAGATAGATCGATAGATAGATATAGGGGGGAGGGGGTTCAGCACACAGCTGTCACAAACCCTCCTACACACCACGCACACAACAGAAGGAAACATGGGAATATTCTAATTATCTCTCTCTCTCCCCCCCTCTCCCCCTGTCTCCCCCCTCTCCCCTTGTCTCCCCCCTCCCCCCTCTCCCCCTGTCTTCCCCCCTCTCCCCCTGTCTGTCCCCCCCTCTTCCCCCCTCTCCCCCTGTCTTCCCCCCTCTCCCCCTGTCTTATTTTGGCGTTTTGAAGGCTTCAAACCCCTGAGTGTCTTCTCAGTTCCGTCTCATGAATATTGTCTAATTGGATTCTGTACACCATAAAAAAAGAGCAGAGATGTGCGTCTGATACACGGGGAAGGTGCATTGGGGATGACACTAGAAAGGATACACAGCCAGGTCTCTCTCTCGTTCTGTCTATCTCTTTTTCTTTCTTTCTTTTTTAAATTTCTTTCTTGGTTGAGTCTAATTGTGTTGCTGTCCTGGGGCTCTGTGGGGTCTGTTTGTGTTTGTGAACAGAGACCCAGGACCAGCTTGCTTAGGGGACTCTTCTCCAGGTTCATCTCTCTGTAGGTGATGGCTTTGTTATGGAAGGTTTGGGAATCACTTATTTTTTGGTGGTTGTAGAATTTAACGTCTCTTTTCTGGATTTTGATAATGAGTGTGTATAGGCCTAATTCTGCTCGCATGCATTATTTGGTGTTAATGCAGAGTCTCAATTTGGTGTTTGTCCCATTTTGTGAATTATTGGCTGGTGAGCGGACCCCAGACATCACAACCATAAAAGGGAATGGGTTCTATAACCAATTCTAATTGGTATGTCCTTTTGATGGCATTGCCTTGTCTCTCAGATCGTTCACAGCTTTGTGGAAGTTATTTGTGGCTTTGATGTTTAGGCCGAGGTATGTATAATTTTCTGTGCTCTTTTTTTGAACACTATTATCTTGTCTTACTGAGATTTACTGTCAGGACCCAGGTCTGACAGCATCTGTGCATAAGATCTAGGTTCTACTGTAGGCCCTCCTTGGTTGGGAGGGACCACCAGATCATCAGCCAACAGTAGACATTTGACTTTATATTGTAGTAGGTTGAGGCCGGGTGCTGCAGACTGTTCTAGTGACCTCGCTAATTCGTTGATATATATATATATATATAGAAGAGGGTGGGGCTTAAGCTGCACCCCTGTCTCACCCCACAGCCCTGTGGAAAGAAATGTGTGTGTTTTTTTTGCAATTTTTTACCTCACACTTATTGTTTGTGTACATGGATTTTTTTAATGTCACATGTTTTTCCCCCAACACCACTTTCCATCAATTTGTATAGCAAACCCTCATGCCAAATTTAGTAAAAAGCTTTTTTTAAATCAACAAAGCATGACAAGACTGTGCCTTTGTTTTGGTTAGTTTGTTTGTCAATAAGGGTGTGCAGGGTGAATACGTGGTCTATCGTATGGTCATTTGGTAAAAAGCCAATTTGACATTTGCTGAGTACATTGTTTTCACTGAGGACAAGTCTGCTGTTAATGATAATGCATTATTATTGGGGTCAGATTTGTCTCTACTTTTGTTTATTGGGTTGATCAGTTCTTGGTTCCAAATATTGGAGAAGATGCCAGAGCTAAGGATGATGTTAAAGAGTTTAAGTAAAGCCAATTGGAATTTGTGGTCTGTATATTTTATTTTACTTAGGATACCATTAACACCACAGGACTTTTTGGGTTGGAGGGTTTGTATTTTGTCCTGTAGTTCAATTAATGTAATTGGAGAATCCAGTGGGTTCTGGTAGTCTTTAATAGTTGATTCTACGATTTGTATTTGATCACATACAGTTGGAGTCGGAAGTTTACATACACTTAGGTTGGAGTCATTAAAACTAATTTTTCAACCCCTCCACAAATTTCTTGTTAACAAACTATAGTTTTGGCAAGTCGGTTAGGACATCTACTTTGTGCATGACACAAGTAATTTTTCCAACAATTGTTTACAGACAGATTATGTCACTTATAATTCACTGTATCACAATTCCAGTGGGTCAGAAGTTTACATACACCAAGTTGACTGTGCCTTTAAACAGCTTGGAAAATTCCAGAAAATGATGTCATGGCTTTAGAAGCTTCTGATAGGCTAATTGACATAATTTGAGTCAATTGGAGGTGTACCTGTGGATGTATTTCAAGGCCTACCTTCAAACCCAGGGCCTCTTTGCTTGACATCATGGGAAAATATAAAGAAATCATGCAAGACCTCAGAAAATAATTGTAGACATGTACAAGTCTGGTTCATCCTTGGGAGCAATTTCCAAACGCCTGAAGGTACCACGTTCATCTGTACAAACAATAGTACGCAAGTATAAACACCATGGGACCACACAGCCGTCATACCGCTCAGGAAGGAGACGCGTTCTGCCTCCTAGAGATGAATAATACTTTGATGCGAAAAGTGCAAATCAATCCCAGAACAACAGCAAAGGACCTTCTGAAGCTGCTGGAGGAAACAGGTACAAAAGTATATATATCCACAGTAAAACGAGTCCTATATCGACATAACCTGAAAGGTCACTCAGCAAGGAAGAAGCCACTGCTCCAAAAACGGAACAACCAACGACGGGCCACAGTCCAGAACCTCCAACGACGGGCCACAGCCCGGAACAACCAACAACGGGCCACAGTTCGGAACCTCTTATTGCGGGCCACAGTCCGGAGTCTCCAGCGACGATCCCCAGTCCGGAGTCTCCAGCGACGATCCCCAGTCCGGAGTCTCCAGCGACGATCCCCAGTCCGGGGTTCTCCAGCGACGATCCCCAGTCCGGGGTTCTCCAGCGACGATCCCCAGTCCGGGGTTCTCCAGCGACGATCCCCAGTCCGGGGTTCTCCAGCGTCGATCCCCAGTCCGGGGTTCTCCAGCGTCGATCCCCAGTCCGGGGTTCTCCAGCGTCGATCCCCAGTCCGGGGTTCTCCAGCGTCGATCCCCAGTCCGGGGTTCTCCAGCGTCGATCCCCAGTCCGGGGTTCTCCAGCGACGATCCCCAGTCCGGGGTTCTCCAGCGTCGATCCCCAGTCCGGGGCCTCCAGCAACGGTCCCCGGCCCGGGGTCTCCAGCGACGGTCAGGAGGAATGGGCCAAAATTCACCAGTTTGACCCAAGTTAAACAATTTAAAGGTAATGCTACCAAATACTAATTGAGTGTATGTATACTTCTGACCCACTGGGAATGTGATGAAAGAAATAAAGCTGAAAATAAATCATTCTGTCTACTATTATTCTGACATTTCACATTCTTAAAATAAAGTGGTGATCCTAACTGACCTAGAAAGGGGATTTTTATTAGGATTAAATGTCAGAAATTGTGAAAAACTGAGTTTAAATGTAGTTGGCGAAGGTGTATGTAAACTTCCGACTTCAACTGTATATGTTTTTGCTGTTCTTTGATATAGGGCCAAAAATACAATGCAAATAGTCCGGGTAGCCATTTGATTACCTGTTCAGGAGTCTTATGGCTTGGGGGTAAAAACTGTTGAGAAGCCTTTTTGTCCTAGACTTGGCACTCCGGTACCACTTGCCATGCGGTAGTAGAGAGAACAGTCTATGACTGGGGTGGCTGGGGTCTTTGACAATTTTTTGGGCCTTCCTCTGACACCGCCTGGTGTAGAGGTCCTGGATGGCAGGCAGCTTAGCCCCAGTGATGTACTGGGCCGTACGCACTACCCTTTGTAGTGCCTTGCGGTCAGAGGCCGAGCAATTGCCGTACCAGGCAGTGATGCAACCAGTCAGGATGCTCTCGATGTTGCAGCTGTAGAACCTTTTGAGGATCTCAGGAACCAGGCCAAATCGTTTTAGTTTCCTGAGTGGGAATAGGCTTTGTCGTGCCCTCTTCACGACTGTCTTGGTGTGTTTGGACCCTTCTAGTATACTGTTGATGTGGACACCAAGGA
Source organism: Salvelinus namaycush (assembly GCF_016432855.1). Taxonomy (NCBI): domain Eukaryota; kingdom Metazoa; phylum Chordata; class Actinopteri; order Salmoniformes; family Salmonidae; genus Salvelinus; species Salvelinus namaycush. Next base: position 5,424,720 of record NC_052333.1, read on the forward strand.
ACTTGAAGCTCTCAAACTGCTCCACTACAGCCCCGTTGATGAGAATGGGGGCGTGCTCGGTCCTCCTTTTCCTGTAGTCCACAATCATCTCCTTAGTCTTGGTTACGTTGAGGGATAGGTTGTTATTCTGGCACCACCCGGCCAGGTCTCTGACTTCCTCCCTATAGGCTATCTCGTCGTTGTCAGTGATTAGGCCTACCACTGTTGTGTCGTCTGCGAACTTAATGATGGTGTTGGAGTCATGCCTGGCCATGCGGTCGTGGGTGAACAGAGAGTACAGGATGGGACTGAGCACGCACCCCTGGGGAGCTCCAGTGTTGAGGTTCAGCGTGTCAAATGTGTTGCTACCTACCCTCACCACCTGTATTTCTGTATTGTTTTAAGGATTCACCATAGTGAAAGCATAGGTTTCTCAATTTCTTTCTTAGGTTTTTGCATTCTTTGTCCCGATCGTCTTGATATGAGAGATTGGACCAAGGCGCAGCATGATATGAATACATCTTCTTTTTTATTATACGAAGACGTAACACGAAACACTTATACAAACTAACAAAAACAACAAACGACCGTGAAGCTACAAACGCAAGTGCACACACAAACTACTTACGTTCAACATAGACTAGACATAGAAAATGACCCACAACAGCTAAAGCCTATGGCTGCCTTAAATATGGCTCCCAATCAGAGACAACAGTAACCAGCTGTCTCTAATTGAGAACCCATTCAGGCAACCATAGACTTTCCTAGACAACTACACACAACACTAAACCATCTATTCTCCTTAACCCTCTAAACCATACAACCCCCTAGACCACAGGTGTCAAACTCATTCCACGGGGGGCCGAGTGTCTGCGGGTTTTCGCTCCTCCCTTGTACTTGATTGATGAATTAACATCACTAATTAGTTAGGAACTCCCCACACCTGGTTGTCTAGGGCTTTATTGAAAGGAAAAACCAAAAACCTGCAGACACTAGGCCCTCCGTGGAATGAGTTTGACACCCCTGCCCTAGACAATACAAAAACACATACTTCACCATGTCACACCCTGACCTAACTAAAATAATAATGAACACAAAGATAACTAAGGCCAGGGTGTGACATTCTTCATCAAATTATTTATCATTGTTGTTAAGTTTCTTAGGTTGTCTGCTTGAATTCTTTAGATTTGATAGGGAAGCTGAGGTCAAATATACTGTTTAGGTTTTCTACTGCCAAGTTTACACATTCATTTTTACAGTGAAACATTTTGTCCAGGAAGTTGTCTAAAAGGGATTGAATTTGTTGTTGCTTAATAGTTTCCACACTACTCTCCTTCCTTCTATAGTGTTTCTTATTATTCAGTTCCTTTGGCTTTGATGCCTCATGACTGAGTATTGCTCTGTTCAAGTAGACTGTGATTTTGCTGTGATCTGATAGGGGTGTCAGTGGGCTTATTGTTAACGCTCTAAGAGACTCTGGGTTGAGGTCAGTGATAAAGTAGTCTACTACCAAGAGATGAGCTATAGGTGTGCCTACCGTAGGAGTCCCCTTGAAGCCTACCATTGACTGTGTTCATACCCAGCATGTGACAGAGCTGCAGGACTTGTGACCCGTTTTGTTGGTTATATTGTCGTAGTTGTGCCTAGGGGGGCATATGGGGGAGGGAATGCTGTCACCTCCAGGAAGGTGTTTGTCCCCCTGTGTGATGAGGGTGTCAGGTTCTTGTCCGGTTCTGGCATTTAGGTCGCCACAGACTAGTACATGTCCCTGGGCCTGGAAATGATTGATTTCCCCCTCCAGGATGGAGAGGTAGTCTTCATTAAAGTCTGGAGGTGTGTTGGGTCATTGTCCTGTTGAAAAACAAATGATAGTGCCTATAAGCGCAAAGCAGTTGGGATGGACAGATTTCCATGGGTGTCATGTCCATTGCTCGTGTTTTTTTGGGCCAAGCAAGTCTCTTCTTCTTATTGGTGTCCTTTAGTAGTGGTTTCTTTGCAGCAATTTGACCATAAAAGCCTGATTCACGCAGCCTCCTCTGAACAGTTGATGTTGAGATGTGTCTATTACTTGAACTCTGTGAAGCATTTATTTGGGCTGCAATTTCTGAGGCTGATAACTCTTAACTTATCCTCTGCAACAGAGGTAACTCTGGGTCTTCCTTTCCTTTGGCAGTCCCCATGAGAGGCAGTTTCATCATAGTGTTTGATGGTTTTTGTGACTGCACTTGAAGATACTTTCAAAGTTCTTGACATGTTCTGCATTCGCTGACATTCATGTCTTAAAGTAATGATGGACTCTTTGCTTATTTGAGCTGTTCTTGCCATATTATGGCCTTGGTATTTTACCAAATAGGGCTATTGTCTGTATACCACCCTTACCTACCTTGTCACAACACAACTGATTGGCTCAAACGCATTAAGATGGAAAGAAATTCCACAAATGAACTTTTAACAACCTGTTAATTGAAATACATTCCAGGTGACTACCTCATGAAGCTGGTTGAGAGAATGCCAAGAGTGTGCAAAGTTGTCATCAAGGCGAAGGGTGGCTACTTTGAAGAATCTCAAATATATAATATATTTTGATTTATTTAACACTTTTTTAGTTACTACATGATTCCATATGTGTTATTTCATATTTTTGATGTCTTCACTATTATTCTACAATGTAGAAAATAGTAAAAATAAATAACCCTTGAATGAGTATGTGTGCCCAAACTTTTGACTGGTACTGTGTGTGATAAGTATGTATATACTATATATATATATATATATATATTTATTTGTATGTATGTATGTATGTATGTATGTATGTATGTATGTATGTATGTATGTATGTATGTATGTATGTATGTATGTATGTATGTATGTATGTATGTATGTATGTATGTATGTATATTAACATGCATGTCCGAACAGTGACATGACATAAAATAAACAATTGACATTATGCCAAATATCTCTTACTGCGATTACCACACCCATAAAGTACAACTACTACCTGACATGGTGCCATGTCGCTCGCTGCATCTGCTTTCATTTGGTTTTCAATCTAATAACACTTGTAATTAGTGGGAGTGCAGCTTTCCTGTGTGCTTCCTCCTCAGGGCACCAGTGTGATAGACCTTCTCTAGACTGAGCTGGATCTATAATGGCTCCATGTAACACAGCTCTCAATCATCGTCAACTCTAAACTCAACTCACGACTGCATGGACCCTCTCCAGCATCTGGTCTTCATCCTGATAATCCTTATATGCATAGTATATATACCAGTCCTTGACTTTGGCAGGAGCTCACCGGAGCAGAGTACTGTGGAGTGTTGTAGAGCTCCTCTACCTAAATATGAACAGTACCGGCACACAAAATGAGTCCCGCCACCTGTTTCAGTCCAAGTCAAGCACTGATGCATACGTATTTGTTCCATTGGCGGGTGATTTGCCAAATGGGCCCGGTCATTGCCAAGTCCCTGTGGAAACTATTTTATCAGCCACAGCCATCAATACAGGTCCTCTCTCAGTCCGCTTTAGAGTGGTAGGTAGCCACCATCTGTCTGTTACCGTGATGACTGGAGGCTTATGGAAGCTGGTGTGTGTGTGTGTGTGTGTGTGTCAGGGAGGGGTGTACTGTGCAGACTGGGTGTAGAGTGACCTTATACATTCTGTCTCAGTTTCTTACTTACTTGGGCCTTAATTTCCATGATTACAGAGAACTATTATTATAAACCACCTGGCTGTCTGTGTCCGGGAATCAGAATGAGAATGCCTTAGAGAATCAGAATGAGAATGCCTTAGAGAATCAGAATGAGAATGCCTTAGAGAATCAGAATGAGAATGCCTTAGAGAATCAGAATGAGAATACCTTAGAGAATCAGAATGAGAATGCCTTAGAGAATCAGAATGAGAATGCCTTAGAGAATCAGAATGAGAATGCCTTAGAGAATGAGAATGCCTTAGAGAATCAGAATGAGAATGCCTTAGAGAATCAGAATGAGAATGCCTTAGAGAATCAGAATGAGAATACCTTAGAGAATGAGAATGAGAATGCCTTAGAGAATCAGAATGAGAATGCCTTAGAGAATCAGAATGAGAATGCCTTAGAGAATCAGAATGAGAATGCCTTAGAGAATCAGAATGAGAATGCCTTAGAGAATCAGAATGAGAATGCCTTAGAGAATCAGAATGAGAATGCCTTAGAGAATCAGAATGAGAATGCCTTAGAGAATCAGAATGAGAATACCTTAGAGAATCAGAATGAGAATGCCTTAGAGAATGAGAATGCCTTAGAGAATCAGAATGAAAATGCCTTAGAGAATCAGAATGAGAATGCCTTAGAGAATGAGAATGCCTTAGAGAATCAGAATGAGAATGCCTTAGAGAATCAGAATGAGAATGCCTTAGAGAATGAGAATGCCTTAGAGAATCAGAATGAGAATGCCTTAGAGAATCAGAATGAGAATACCTTAGAGAATCAGAATGAGAATGCCTTAGAGAATCAGAATGAGAATGCCTTAGAGAATCAGAATGAGAATGCCTTAGAGAATCAGAATGAGAATGCCTTAGAGAATGAGAATGAGAATGCCTTAGAGAATCAGAATGAAAATTCCTTAGAGAATCAGAATGAAAATTCCTTAGAGAATGAGAATGAGAATGCCTTAGAGAATGAGAATGAGATTGAAAATTCCTTAGAGAATGAGAATGCCTTAGAGAATCAGAATGCCTAAGAGGGAGAAAAGAGAAGAGGTGCTCCACTGCAGTGAGAGCGTGTCCAGACCCTTTCCAGTGCCAGTACATCATCTTGTATTAATAGAGGAAGCCAGGAGACTACTGTCATTACTCTCTACACAAATATTCAATTAATATTCCTGCTCTTCCATGACGATATCTTACCGGGCTATGGTCATTGGTCACTTCAGCAGTGGAGGGAGTTACATACTGACTTCCGGGTTGGAGCGAGTAGTCGCATTTCGCTTCGCTCCACAGGTAGTATTACATTTCATTTCATTACAACGGTTTGATTTGTTTGATCTTAGCACTTTTTTCTTAGCTAGCTACATAGCCGTCTTTGTATCAAAAATAATTGTGTAGTTTAGATTATTTTCGAATTATCGAATCTTCTAACGTTGCCAACACTGCTAGCTAGCCAGCTAGCCAACTTCTACCGAAACATTACAGCGGAACGATTTGATTAGTGTAGTGTTAGCTAGCTACATAGTTGTCTTTGCTGTCTTTGTATCTAAGATAATTGTGTAGTTTAGAGTAATTATCTAGCCAGTTATCGAGGTTACCTAGCCAGCTCCACTTTCAAACAAAGTCAGCTAGCCAGCTATTTTCGTCGTCCTAACGCTGTCAACACTGCTAGCTAGCCAACTAGCCAACTTCTACCGAAACATTACAACGGAACGATTTGATTAGTGTAGTGTTAGCTAGCTACATAGTTGTCTTTGCTGTCTTTGTATCTAAGATAATTGTGTAGTTTAGAGTAATTATTCGAGGTTATCGAGGTTACCTAGCCAGTTATCGAGGCTACCTAGCCAGCAACACTTTCAAACAAAGTCAACAACGCAGCCACTGCTAGCTAGCCTACTTCACCAGCCAGCAGTACTGTATCATTTTAATCATTTTAGTCAATAAGATTTTTGCAACGTAAGCTTAACTTTCTGAACATTCGAGACGTGTAGTCCACTTGTCATTCCAATCTCCTTTGCATTAGCGTAGCCTCTGCTGTAGCCTGTCAACTATGTGTCTGTCTATCCCTGTTCTCTCCTCTCTGCACAGACCATACAAACACTTCACACCGCGTGGCCGCTGCCACTCTAACCTGGTGGTCCCAGCGCGCACGACCCACGTGGAGTTCCAGGTCTCCGGCAGCCTCTGGAACTGCCGATCTGCGGCCAACAAGGCAGAGTTCATCCCAGCCTATGCTTCCCTCCAGTCCCTCGACTTCTTGGCACTGACGGAAACATGGATTACCACAGATAACACTGCTACTCCTACTGCTCTCTCCTCGTCTACCCACGTGTTCTCGCACACCCCGAGAGCTTCTGGTCAGCGGGGTGGTGGCACTGGGATCCTCATCTCTCCCAAGTGGACATTCTCTCTTTCTCCCCTGACCCATCTGTCTATCGCCTCCTTTGAATTGCATGCTGTCACAGTTACCAGCCCTTTCAAGCTTAGCATCCTTATCATTTATCGCCCTCCAGGTTCCCTTGGAGAGTTCATCAATGAGCTTGACGCCTTGATAAGTTCCTTTCCTGAGGATGGCTCACCTCTCACAGTTCTGGGTGACTTTAACCTCCCCACGTCTACCTTTGACTCATTCCTCTCTGCCTCCTTCTTTCCACTCCTCTCCTCTTTTGACCTCACCCTCTCACCTTCCCCCCCTACTCACAAGGCAGGCAATACGCTTGACCTCATCTTTACTAGATGCTGTTCTTCCACTAATCTCATTGCAACTCCCCTCCAAGTCTCCGACCACTACCTTGTATCCTTTTCCCTCTCGCTCTCATCCAACACTTCCCACTCTGCCCCTACTCGGATGGTATCGCGCCGTCCCAACCTTCGCTCTCTCTCCCCCGCTACTCTCTCCTCTTCCATCCTATCATCTCTTCCCTCTGCTCAAACCTTCTCCAACCTATCTCCTGATTCTGCCTCCTCAACCCTCCTCTCCTCCCTTTCTGCATCCTTTGACTCTCTACGTCCCCTATCCTCCAGGCCGGCTCGGTCCTCCCCTCCTGCTCCGTGGCTCGACGACTCATTGCGAGCTCACAGAACAGGGCTCCGGGCAGCCGAGCGGAAATGGAGGAGAACTCGCCTCCCTGCGGACCTGGCATCCTTTCACTCCCTCCTCTCTACATTTTCCTCTTCTGTCTCTGCTGCTAAAGCCACTTTCTACCACTCTAAATTCCAAGCATCTGCCTCTAACCCTAGGAAGCTCTTTGCCACCTTCTCCTCCCTCCTGAATCCTCCTCCCCCCCCCCCCCCCTCCTCCCTCTCTGCGGATGACTTCGTCAACCATTTTGAAAAGAAGGTCGACGACATCCGATCCTCGTTTGCTAAGTCAAACGACACCGCTGGTTCTGCTCACACTGCCCTACCCTGTGTTTTGACCTCTTTCTCCCCTCTCTCCCCAGATGAAATCTCGCGTCTTGTGACGGCCGGCCGCCCAACAACCTGCCCGCTTGACCCTATCCCCTCCTCTCTTCTCCAGACCATTTCCGGAGACCTTCTCCCTTACCTCACCTCGCTCATCAACTCATCCTTGACCGCTGGCTACGTCCCTTCCGTCTTCAAGAGAGCGAGAGTTGCACCCCTTCTGAAAAAACCTACACTCGATCCCTCCGATGTCAACAACTACAGACCAGTATCCCTTCTTTCTTTTCTCTCCAAAACTCTTGAACGTGCCGTCCTTGGCCAGCTCTCCTGCTATCTCTCTCAGAATGACCTTCTTGATCCAAATCAGTCAGGTTTCAAGACTAGTCATTCAACTGAGACTGCTCTTCTCTGTGTCACGGAGGCGCTCCGCACTGCTAAAGCTAACTCTCTCTCCTCTGCTCTCATCCTTCTAGACCTATCGGCTGCCTTTGATACTGTGAACCATCAGATCCTCCTCTCCACCCTCTCCGAGTTGGGCATCTCCGGCGCGGCCCACGCTTGGATTGCGTCCTTCCTGACAAGTCGCTCCTACCAGGTGGCGTGGCGAGAATCTGTCTCCGCACCACGTGCTCTCACCACTGGTGTCCCCCAGGGCTCTGTTCTAGGCCCTCTCCTATTCTCGCTATAAACCAAGTCACTTGGCTCTGTCATATCCTCACATGGTCTCTCCTATCATTGCTATGCAGACGACACACAATTAATCTTCTCCTTTCCCCCTTCTGATAACCAGGTGGCGAATCGCATCTCTGCATGTCTGGCAGACATATCAGTGTGGATGACGGATCACCACCTCAAGCTGAACCTCGGCAAGACGGAGCTGCTCTTCCTCCCGAGGAAGGACTGCCCGTTCCATGATCTCGCCATCACGGTTGACAACTCCATTGTGTCCTCCTCCCAGAGCGCTAAGAACCTTGGCGTGATCCTGGACAACACCCTGTCGTTCTCAACCAACATCAAGGCGGTGGCCCGTTCCTGTAGGTTCATGCTCTACAACATTCGCAGAGTACGACCCTGCCTCACACAGGAAGCGGCGCAGGTCCTAATCCAGGCACTTGTCATCTCCCGTCTGGATTACTGCAACTCGCTGTTGGCTGGGCTCCCTGCCTGTGCCATTAAACCCCTACAACTCATCCAGAACACCGCAGCCCGTCTGGTGTTCAACCTTCCCAAGTTCTCTCACGTCACCCCGCTCCTCCGCTCTCTCCACTGGCTTCCAGTTGAAGCTCGCATCCGCTACAAGACCATGGTGCTTGCCTACGGAGCTGTGAGGGGAACGGCACCTCCGTACCTTCAGGCTCTGATCAGGCCCTACACCCAAACAAGGGCACTGCGTTCATCCACCTCTGTCCTGCTCGCCTCCCTACCTCTGAGGAAGTACAGTTCCCGCTCAGCCCAGTCAAAACTGTTCGCTGCTCTGGCACCCCAATGGTGGAACAAACTCCCTCACGACGCCAGGTCAGCGGAGTCAATCACCACCTTCCGGAGACACCTGAAACCCCACCTCTTTAAGGAATACCTAGGATAGGATAAAG